>NC_092335.1:384367500-384680000 GCF_046630445.1 Rutidosis leptorrhynchoides
TTTATATTATTTCGACACGATGAGCAAAGTCTGTAATGTTGAGTCACAAATATTTTGAACTGTTTCATATGTTCGTTTGACTTTCGATCATTCCCGACGATTCACGAACAACTATTTGTAAATAGATAATGTATATCTTTAAATAGGTATAGGTATTTACAATTTGAAATATAATTTAGAATATTATGAATATTAAGATTTATATTGTAATAAATAAAATAAAATGTGATTAATGGAATCTATAGATTATAATAATATATATAAAAATATATATATAAATATTACTTGTAAATATATAATATTATATTTAGTTGTTTAAAAGAATATAATCAATATATTTATTTATTTAAACTTGTTAATTAAGATTTGATATATATATATATATATATATATATATATATATATATATATATATATATATATATATATATATATATATAGAATGTGTATATTGAAAATGAATGAGTTCGAGCTTAAATAGTAAACATCAGTAAAACTCGGTTGGTATTTCGCCAGTGTTCATATAGTTCTAATACGTATTTAATAAGATTGAAAATAAAAATTGAACTGTAAATTGATTACGAAGATTTTAGGTTTGATAAAAATATTTTTTACCTTTTTAAGTTTAAATATTGGTACTCCGTATATATTAATTGGAACAGAAAATAAATATTTATTGAGCATTTTTGATCAGGTTTCAAACAGTTAATGAGTGAAATAATTAAAAATATTTAATCTAAAAAATTTGGGATTTTTAGGGACACTTTTATACGTTAACTGTTTAGCAATGGACCCGATATAGCCATCCGGGATAAACTGTCGGTAGAAAACTGTTGTGGGTGCACGTTAATTAATCTTGTGATATAAGAATTATATTATAATATTAATAAATTATAAATTATGTTACTTTTATATATATATATACAATGTACATATATGCAGATGCATATCACTAGAAAGAAAACCCCAAGCTCCATCACCAAATCTCTATCACCACCTCCCACCGCTATACAACCGCCATACTCCATCACTGCTGCCACCTCTATCATCGCAAACCACCATGAACCACCACATTTATGTTGTATTCTTGTTATTATTCGAATGGTACATCCATTCTTTTTCCTGTTTTCCTCGCCACACCACCTCACCCCTCGACTACCATCATATCACCTCAATCGCCACCATAACACAACCACTTGCAGAGCCACCACCATCATCATTATTTTCTTTTCCTTTGTTAACTATTTCTGTCCGACGAAACTGTTGTATTTCATTATATATATTTGTCTCGCTACATCTCTCTCTCTATTTCCTCTAGTAATCGTGAACCACCATCAAACGTTTATATTGATTTCGCTTTTAAAGTATCTAATCACCACCACAGACCTGCCACCTTATAAATCGCTGATTGAACTGTTATGATGGCTGTAACCCACTTCTATTTCGTGTTTATACTTTGGGCTATTGTCTAGCTGCATCTATTGCTTCCAAACGATCATCAAACATTGCTACAACTGCCAATATAATTCACTACTACTGCAGTTTCATATATTGTTTTTGTTTCAAACCACCTCACTACCATCATCGACGGACAACAGATGCTACTGCCCTCATATTACTATTTTCTCGTTAAAAACCAAAACCCAAAAAGAACCAGGCTGCTGCTAAGCTGTTTATTTACTTTCGTGTCACTATTTACTGGTTCAAACCGCCACCATATAACCATCACAAACAGCCACTCTCACCTGCAATGATGCTACTGCTACACCTGCGTTTTGTTTTTAATTATGTATTCGAATCAAACTGCTACGGTTGCAGCATGTTTTCTATTTTGATTCCTGTTAAATGATGAAGATAAAGATACGAATATGATAATGATGAGATGATCTTGTGAAAGAGTGATGTTATGGTGAAGGAGGTGATGGAGGTGAAGATGATAAGATGATGATGATAATGAATTGGTGGAGATGAAGGGAAGAGAGATATAATTTACGGATTAATTAATTATAGTTGTAAGATTATCAGAAAAGCATTCGGTAGCGTGATGGTTAGGTGTTGGTGCGGGTGAGCGAGAGGTCCTGGGTTCAAACCCAGGCAACCACAATATTTTTATTTATCAGAAGAAGATGGACTGGGTTAGAAACTTGGGCCGAATTCTGTGGTATTCATGGGCTGAGATAAAAAGAACGCGATATATATATATATATATATAAATGGGTTATGATTTAATTCAAAAACACTGAAATGGCGTAATGGTTTGAGGGAGTTCTGGGTAGACGAGAGGTCGCGGGTTCGAACCCGCGGGCGAGCAGTTATTTTTCTTAAAGCCTTTTAAGGTAGTTTTATTATTATTATTATTATTATTATTATTATTATTATTATTATTATTATTATTATTATTATTATTATTATTATTATTATTATTATTATTATTATTATTATTATTATTTTGATTATTTTGATTATCATTTATGTGATTATTATTACTAATGTTATTACTATGAGAATTATTATTGCCATTGATATTATTGTTATTGTTAGTAGTATAACGTTTATTATTATTATCATAGCTATAAGTATTAAAACTATTATTATTATTATTACTATTATTATTATTATTATTATTATTATTATTATTATTATTATTATTATTATTATTATTATTATTATTATTATTATTATTATTATTATTATTATTATTATTATTATTATTATTATTAACATTAACAATGTATTTATTATTATAAATTTTGTCGTGCAGGTATTAGTTATCATTATTATTAAGATTATAGTTATAAATAAGAATATTTTTATTAGTAACATAAGTAGTATATAAATATTATTATCATTATTATTATTAATATAATCACTAGTATTATTATTATTAAACTTATTATCATTATTATCATTCTTATAAAATTATTATTTTGTTATCACTAAAACTATCAATATTATCATAAATAGATACTTTTATATAAAGATACATTACACTATACTTTTATTATTAAAAAGATATTAGCTAAGCTATATCAACTAAAATATAAATATATACTAAACTTTAATATATGGTTTTTATTATTAATGGTAAGTAATAGTTATATTAAACATATAAATTAAATATATTAACTTTATCTGAATAACATATATTATAACAAGTATATTATTAGTAACAAAAATATATATATAATTGATCGATTACTATTACGTGTATTAATATATATATATATATATATATATATATATATATATATATATATATATATATATATATATATATATATATATATATATAAATGATATAGGTTCGTGAATCCGAGGCCAACCCATTGTTCAGTATCGTCATATGTATTTTTACTACAAAATACAGTAGGGTGAGTTTCATTAATCCCCTTTTAAATGCTTTTGCAATATATATTTTTGGGACTGAGAATGCATGCGCTTTTATAAATGTTTTACGAAATAGACACAAGTAATCGAAACTATATTATATGGTTGAATGATCAAAATCGAATATGCCCCTTTTTATTAAGTCTGGTAATCTAAGAATTAGGGAAAAGACAACCTAATTGACGCGAACTCTAAAGATAGATCTATCGGGCCCAACAAGCCCCATCCAAAGTACCGGATGCTTTAGTACTTCGAAATTTATATCATGTCCGAAGGAGGATCCCGGAATGATGGGGATATTCTTAAATACATATTGTGAATGTCGATTACCAGGTGTTCAATCCATATGAATGATATTTTTGTCTCTATGCATGGGACGTATGTTTATGAGAAATGGAAATATGAAATCTAGTGGTCTATTAAAATTATGAAATGATTATTTATGTTAAACTAATGAACTCACCAACCTTTTGGTTGACACTTGAAAGCATGTTTATTCTCAGGTACGAAAGAAATCTTCCGCTGTGCATTTGCTCATTTTAGAAACATTACTTGGAGTCATTCATGGCATATTTCAAAAGACGTTGCATTCGAGTCGTCGAGTTCATCAAGATTATTATTAAGTCAATTATAGTTGGATATATTCTGAAATGGTATGCATGCCGTCAATTTTCGTTGTAAAGAAAGATTGTCTTTTAAAATTGAATGCAATGTTTGTAAAATGTATCATATAGAGGTCAAATACCTCGCGATGTAATCAACTATTGTGAATCATTTATAATTGATATGGATTTCGTCCGGATGGATTATGACGGGTCTTCACAGTTGGTATCAGAGCGGTGGTCTTAGTGAACCATGTCTGCATTAGTGTGTCTAACTGATAAGTCGTTAGGATGCATTAGTGAGTCTGGACTTCGACCGTGTCTGCATGTCAAAAGTTTTGCTTATCATTTTGTGTCAAAAATTACCTGCTTATCATTCTTAGAGAATCACTTGCTTATCATCCTTAGTCTAGACACGTTTTACTGCATTGACTGCATGAATAGTGTATAGACAAAATTCATAACTTAGCGTATCTGCTACTTCATATCTTAGCGTATCTGTTATTGTAACTTTGCCTGACAACTTCCGTAGATTCCTCCGTAACTTATGGGATTTTAGTATTATATATGCATATGTAAATTATGTATTGCAGGGTACTAATCTACATCCTATAATCTATTTCTTATCGAAAATCCTTCAGCTGATCGTACGAGATGAATCCTGCAACCAGTTTGAGTCCCTCAGATTCTGATAGCTATTCCAATAGTTATTCAGACAGCTATTCCGACATAGATGTTCACCTAAGCTCCGAAAACAGCGTCACCGGCATGAATCAACCAATCAGCCATTATCAATTCATCTGATGGGTTCGTAGTCGACTTAATTAATGGAAACGCGCAGAAGGAAATCCCTTCCACCAACCGAATTCACCTCTTGACAATGAACCTGAAGCATTTACCGGCGAACCTGTTCGAGACACCATTTTCAGTCTCATTTCCAGGGTAACTCGACAAGATTATATTCTATCCACAATTCTAAACCTTATTCATCCGCTCATTCCGATCGACATGAAGGTTTTTCGTATGCCCGAGAGACATATTTAATTAATGTGGCTAATGTGTTATGATCCAAGTCGGGTCATACCCAATAACAAGCTTACCAACACTTTATACGTATTTGATCTTAACGATTGAATCATTGATTAAATACGCGACACTTGAACTTTAGAAAATCGGTTTTCTAAAATATTATCACTTGAGATAAATTATTTGGATAATTTATATTTGATTATTTATAGGTTTAAATAATTATATTGTGTTATGTTTTATAAAAGGTTTATAAAATATATAAGTAACATAATAATAAATGGGTTTTTTTTACAAGTTTTATAAAACAAAGTTTATTTATAAAACATGGTGATAGTGGGCAGATTTTGGAGCCCCAATAAATGCCATCCCATGCTTATTCTTGTTGCTTTCCATGACACAATTACACATATGTATGCCCCTTGACCAAAGACTAAATATATACATGCATACACATTCTCGAAGGTGAAAAACAAGCAAAATATTCAGCATATAGCTGCTGCTACTGCCGTGAGCTGTAAGGGGTTTTAGAGGGGTTCTAGAGTTCCTTTTAAGAGCTGAATTTGAGTGTCAATTAAGCCTAACAAAAGTTCTAAGTGTTGGTGATTGAAAGCTTGGGGTATTGCTTGCTTGAGGCTTCAAGTTAGAAGCTTATTTTATCATCTTTTTCCATCACCTTGCTCACCATATTCAGCCCTCAATTTACTTGAGGAGGTAATATATTCTTACTTCCTTGCTAATTATATGTAAGCCTATTTTCAAGACTTGATATTACATGGAATTCAATTAAAAATGGTTATGCACATAAACTTGCTTTCTTGATAATCATGCTTCCGCTTTCATTAACTTTCAAAAATTGGTTTGTGATTATGTTTACATCTAGAACAAGTTATAATGTTGAATTCCATCAATGGTATCTAGAGCCGAAGTCTATGAAATATGCTTCTTATATATATGGTCTTTAAAACCCACCAACTTTGCATTCTACTAACATGCATGAAAGTAAAATGCAAAATTAATGGATTTAGGTGGGCATATGATTTAGGCCGAATTTGGGAGGGCTCCAAAAGTGGTTTTGGGTTTGCCATTTGGTTCATATTTGTTGATATATTGATGTTCACAATCATAGCCTTGACCTTGTGTATGGTTGCATGTTTGTTTGGTTGATTATTCATTCATTTGGTTTGTAATAATATTTATTCAATTTGGTTTGTAATATTATTAATTTTGGTTATGTAATTTATTTTATATTTGGTATGTAAAATAGATTATGTTGTATTTCATTTTAGACAAAATGTATTAGGATATATTTTGTAAAATGATGAAGATGATGAAGACTTGATGGACACATGAAGATGCATTTGGATGCAAGTTTAAGTGGGAGGTTAAAACCTTCTACTTTGTGTTACGACCCATTACCCGGTGGCATTTTGTTTTCGGCTAAACAAAATGCTTACCTAAAGGCTTGATTGTGAACAAAATTATTTTGCATGCGTGGTTGTTTTATTTTCTTGTATGATTGTGGATTGTGTATGTTACTACAACAAGTTATCACACAAGTTATCAACAAGCAAAACTACAATTTAATTGGTTAAATTATTAACTATATGCAATGAACAAAACTACAATTTAATTGGTTAAATTAAAATGGCAAAAGACGTTAATAAATGGTTATTAAGAACTAGAAATGGATTGCACATATAAAATGGTTTATATCATAGTAATAAAATTGGCATTATTACATGACATGAAAATGGATTTTCATAAGTACCATACACTAAATGCATGTTGGTGTATGGCATAAATGTTTTCTCAAACTAGAAATAACGAAAACTTAAAATCCCTTTTAACAACAAGACAAACAAGTTAAATGCCATCCTTTTGTGCAAACACTTAAAGATATTAGGGAACTCTTAATGGGATAAAGGTCACCTAACCGTTATGAGCAAACTAATATGATTGAGGTGAATTTTGCACACTTGTGGGATAAAGGTCACCTAACCACTTGTATGTTAATTTTACATGTTTACACAAGAAGGACGACTTGATTTGGGAATCATGAACTTAGGGTCACCGAAGCATGAGGAACAAATAGGCGTTGATGGGATAAATATGCCATGCAAAAGGATTGCATGATCCCATAATTTAGAAGTTGCAAAAGGATTGCAATTGTCATATAAATGACTACCTAGCTAAATCAAATAACGGGATAAAGGTCACCTAACCGAAATTTGATTTACCGTTGGATTCTAATATTTAATAAAACAATTATATATAAAAGGGTATTATTTATTAATTTTAAAATCGATACTTAAATGAACTTTGTTAATTTTGTAGATGGCCGCAAATAACAACAACATGCAAAATGCACCACTTAACCTAAACAACCTATCATTAAGGTCTCTCCTCGAGAAAGACAAACTCAACCATACGAACTTTATGGATTGGTTCCGTAATCTTAGAATTGTCCTCAAACTTGAGGATAAAGCGTATGTGTTGGAGGACCCTATTCCCGACCAACCGGATGAGGAAGATCTAGAGGGCATGGCTTATTATGACAAGTATTGCGCCGATTCGGTGCAAGTCGCTTGCCTAATGCTTGGGACTATGATACCCGAACTCCAAAAGAATTTCGAACATCATAGTGCATATGACATGATTACACAATTGAAGGAGATGTTCCTTCAACAAGCACGTGTCGAGCGCTTCGAAACGGTTCGAGCGTTACATGCATGTCGTATGGATGACACCCAATCCGTATCCTCTTATGTCCTCAAAATGAAACGCCTTATTGATCGCGCAAACCGTCTTAATCTCAACATATCTAATGAGCTAGCCACTGATCTTATCCTAAACTCCCTGTCAAAGAGGTTTGACCAATTTGTAATTAATTACAATATGAATGGGATGGATAAGACCATTGGTGAACTTCATGGCATGTTAAAGACGGTCGAAACTAGCATGGGTAAGAGGGCTTCACCCGTACTAATGATCAGTGATGGTGGGTCCAAAGGTAACAACACCTCTAAGCTAAAGGCGGCTAAGAGGAAAGGACCCGCCCATCAAGGCAAGGGAAAGGGGAGGATGGTTACCCCAACCAAAAACAAGAACAAGAAGCAAAAGGTTGCCGGACAAGCAAACCCCAAGGAAGACCCGTGCTTCGGTTGCGGTGAAATGGGTCACTGGAAACGCAATTGCCCGGTCTACCTTAAGGAGTTGAAGGAAAAGAGGGATGCGGGGCAATCCTCAGGTAACATATATATGGTATATATAGAGCTTAGTATTACTTCTTCTAATACATGGGTATTAGACACTGGATGTGGAACTCACATTTGCAATTCTTTGCAGGGGTTCAAAAGAAGTAGCAAGCAAACGGGAACATCAAGTCTCTTTATGGGTAATGGAGCCAAAGTGCAAGTGAAGGCTCAAGGAGACTTTGTATTAAAACTTCCAAGTGGTTTGGAACTTATTTTGAACAATGTTTTGTATGCACCGGATTTATGTCGAAACATTATTTCAGTTTCCCATTTAAAACAATGTGGTTTTTATCTTAATTTTGTTAATGATGATATCCACATTTATTTAGATAATGTATTTTATTTTAAGGCTTCGCCTTCAAATGGAATTTATGAATTGGTTCATGATGACACATCATCTAGTAGCTCAATATACCATACTAGCACCAAGAAACTCAAAAGGGGTTTGAGTGATTCCTACTTATGGCATTGTCGCCTTGGTCACATAAACAAGAATCAAATGCATACACTCCAAAAGAATGGCCTTTTGAAATCAAATGAACTAGACTCGTTTGATGTATGTGAATCTTGTTTACAAGGCAAAATGACTAAAGCACCTTTCAAAGGGACCTACGAAAGAGCTAAGGACTTATTGGGATTAATACATTCGGATGTATGTGGACCCTTTAAGCCCATAGCTAGGAATGGTGAAAGATACTTCATTACTTTCATTGATGACTTCAGTCGTTTCGGATATGTCTACTTGTTAAGACATAAGGACGAAACTTTTGAAGCATTCAAAGAGTATCAAAACGAAGTACAAAATCAACTCAATAAGACAATTAAGGTACTTCGTACCGATAGAGGAGGTGAATGCCTAAGTGATGCTTTCCAAGATCATCTTAGAAGTTGTGGGATTATCTCGCAACTTACTCCACCCGGGACACCACAACTTAACGGAGTTTCCGAAAGGAGGAACCGAACCCTAATGGATATGGTTCGATCTATGATGGCTAGAAGCTCGTTACCTCTATCATTTTGGGGTTATTGTCTATGCTCTGCGGCTCGTATTTTAAATATGGCCCCAACCAAGAAAGTGGAACGAACACCTCATGAGATGTGGTTTGGAAAACCTCCATCTCTATCATACTTAAAGGTATGGGGATGTGAAGCTTATCCTAAGCGTTACGTCCCTAATAAGTTGAATGCTCGATCCACGAAGTGTATCTTCATAGGATATCCCAAGGATGATATGGGATACTATTTCTATGATCCAACCGAGCAAAATGTATTTGTTGCTCGAAAGGCTGAATTCCTTGAAACTAAGTTCCTAATGGAAGGAAATAGTGAAAGGAATATAGATCTTGAAGAGGTTCAAGATCAAGTAGATGATACACAATTGGCTGACACTAGCACTCAACATGAAAATGTTGAGAGTGATCAAATGGATGATCAAAATACACAAGACGTTCGCAGATCTGGTAGGATTAGTAATCCTCCTGAGAGATATGGGTTTCTCATGGATGGTTGCTATGTGGTTGATTTGGATGAACCAATAAACTACCAAGATGCTTTATCAAGGATTGATAAAGATAAATGGCAGGAAGCCATGAACGCTGAGATGCAATCCATGTATGACAACCAAGTTTGGGAACTTGTTGCGCAACCTCCTGGCTCTAGGCTAGTTGATTGTAAATGGCTGTTCAAAATGAAAACCGACATACATGGAAACTTGGATACATATAAAGCTAGACTTGTAGCAAAAGGTTTCACTCAAACTCAAGGGGTTGACTATGATGAAACTTTTTCGCCTGTGGCGATGCTAAAGTCTATTAGGATATTACTTGCCATTGCTGCTCATTATGATTATGAAATATGGCAGATGGATGTCAAGACCGCTTTCCTAAACGGACATCTTGAGGAAGATGTCTATATGGTTCAGCCTGAGGGTTTTGTTGATCCGAAATATCCTAAAAAGGTATGCAAGTTAAAGAAGTCAATCTACGGATTGAAACAAGCATCTAGAATGTGGAATCATCGTTTTAATGAGGAGGCCAAGAAATTTGGCTTCATTAAAAATGGTGATGAAGCTTGTGTATACAAGAAAGCTAGTGGGAGCACTATCATGTTCCTTGTACTATATGTGGATGATATATTGTTATTTGGAAATGATATTCCAGCAATGCAAGGTGTTAAAACTTGGTTAAGCAAATGCTTCTCCATTAAGGATCTTGGAGAAGCACAATACGTTTTGGGGATTGGGATCTACAGGGATAGATCCAAGAAACTGATAGGTTTAAATCAAAGTGCATACATTGAAAAAATCTTGAAAAGGTTCAAGATGGAGAACTCTAATAAAGGTTTGGTACCTATTCAAAAGGGAACACTTCTCAGGTCTTCTTAGTGCCCCACCACGAAAGATGAACAGGAGAGAATGAAGAAAGTCCCATATGCTGCTGCCATTGGGTCAATCATGTATGCAATGATATGCACTAGACCGGATGTGTCATGCGCTCTTAGCCTGACAAGTAGATACCAGAATAACCCAGGAAACAGTCATTGGATTGCTGTTAAAAGTATATTGAAATACCTTAGGAGGACTAAGGATATGTTTCTGAATATGGGTCTGGTGAGGAGGAACTCGCTGTAAAGGGTTACGTAGACTCGAGTTTCCAAACTGATCGAGATGATTCTCGATCACAATCCAGTTATGTCTTCACATTAAATGGAGGTGCGGTTGTAACGACCCGGAAAATTCCGACCAAATTTAAACTTTAAACTCTATATGTTTCCGACACGATAAGCAAAATCCGTATTTTTTGAGTCTAGAAAGTTTGAAATCTATATTCGGATAATCAATTACCCTTTTGACTATGTCTGACGATTCACGAACAATTGTGTGTAAATAAATACAGATATATATATATATATATATTTATATAAAGCAGATAAATATTATACTGATATATATTATCAGTATTACATATATATATATATATATATATATATATATATATATATATATATATATATATATATATATATATATATATATATATATATATATATATATATTGTTATTGATAACTAAAAAGATGATCATGCGTAATATATATAAATGACATTGGATTCTATTTTACATCAACATCAAATATATTTTATCAGTACTTCTTGTCTCCTAAAAATTGTATCATATCACGATTTTAGTAAAAAGTAGATAAAAAGAGATTCTAATATTTTTGTTTTTATTAGATTGATGTATTCATGTATTGTCTGATTTGGAAAATTGTTACCTTGTTTATTATTAAATCGTTTTCTATCTCCAATTTTAGCCAAATCACGGATTACTTTATCAATTACATCCAAATATCAATGTAGGTCACTTTCTAGTTTTCTGTATTTTTTTTTGTTATTTTCTTCCTAAACAAACGTATAACATCGACCCCCTTATCTTTCATGACCACACCCATTCTCTTTCTCTACTCTTTTCTTGGTTGCCGAGGATCACCAAGGCCGTCACCACCACCATGGACACATCACAAACCGCCTCCATCCGACGACACCCTACCACCACTCTCTACAACCGTTGAACCAAACCACCATAATAGCTATCTCAATCTTTCTACATCTTTTACTCTTGTCCAAGAAACATTTTTGTTGCTCGTTCCACCGTTTCTAGACCCAAACCCATCGAAGATCAAACACCAACACAACCCACATGATCCACCATCTTCAAGACCGGTATATCACCACTACCATAACCATGATTAGTCACGAACACCACCACATGAACACCATCATTTACCATGAACATCAATCGATAAAACCATCATTTGTTATGATTCGAATTCTTCCTGTTGCAGTTAAAACCGTGAGTTACTCCTATATTTTCTTTTGTTACCTGGACCGGTTCACACTAACTCCACCATATTCAATCAACCAACCCACTTGCTATTTACGGTCCAAGAGAAACAACCCTTTCCATTTTACAAATTATATCTGCTCCGCCTTCTATATTTCGGTTATTTAAAACACCAAACTGAACCATGAAACTTACGGAAGCTGCTGCAGTCCTCTTTTATATTTCTGTCCAAGAAACCAACTGCAATCTGTGATGATCACTACTGTTACGCTGCCATTTTCTTTTCTTTCCTATCTTGAACACCACACAAACTCATTTGATTTATGTTGAAGACAATAAATTGAACTAATTGTGTGCTTCTTTCTTTGGCCGACATATACTAAAGCCATGACCCACTTTTGATTTAATAAAGCTATTACATCATGAAATCATCTAGTGGATACGTTTTTTTTTTTTTTATTAGTGGAAGCATGGGGATCCAAAGCCATCGAGATTCTTCCCAGCTTCTCATCAAAACACTAATTTGGGCCTTGATATTGGATTTGCTGTTAGACAGCTTACGTTGATAACTAGGTGGGCCGAGGTTTCATTCTCAGATTGGGCCGTGTATTGGTGTGCTTAATTGGGCCGGACTAATAACAATTAAACTAAGTAAAACGAGTTAGTGATGATGATGGTAACATAAATGATGATATTAGATTATAAGATGATGATAAGCCATGATTTTATGTGTATAAAGTGATAAAAGAAGATGATTATAAGGGTGAGGGGAGTAGTCGTTTTTGGCTACTACAACTTAGGAGTTCCATTTTGATCAATTAATTAATCCAAGAACCTTTTGATTTGTGTTAGTGGGATAGTTAGTGGCTACAATTAATAAGCATATGGATTATTAAATTGGGTTCCTTTAAGTCTAGTTGAACTACTTCTACATATATAAACCACGACTACATTTTATTATCTATAAGATTTTTCTTTTCGGTCCATGAATAAAGTTGGTGATGAAGATTAATGATGATCATAATGATCTGGTAATAAAGACGTATGATGGGTAAATATGATGGTAAAACAGAGAAAGTGATAGTTACTTGGTTTTATGATTAGGGTACGATGGTCACAGACAAGGGTTAATTTAAGTGCCATTTAAATCAGAAAAACAATAAGAAGATCATTGGTTTAAGGACGATATCGGGTTAGCGGGATGTCGCGGGTTCAAACCCGGACTTGGGCATTTTAAGGGCTACTCCCACGAGGTAGTTATTTATTTATTTATTTATTATTTTAAGACTATTATTATTAATAATATTATTAACATTAGCGATAGTATTATAATTAAGAATATTATTAGTGTTATCATTTTTATTAAAACTATCACTTTTATTAAAACAGTCATTTTATACAATAATTATCACTTTTAGTATTAATATTATAAATATCATTCTTATTAAGTAATATTATTTTTTTTATTTGGGTAAAAAAAAATCATTTTTATTAAAATTCTCATAATCATTAAAAATTTCCATTCTTTTTGTTAAAATTATAATTTTCATTAAAATTATTATATTATAACATATAGACTAAATCGGGTACAAATTCTATATAAAATACGACAACAAATATATATATATATATAATTATTATATAATTATTAGATGAAATTATATGATTTTCATTATATATTTTAATAGATATATGAATAATTTAGGTTCGTGAATCGAAGGCCAACTTTGCACATGCTAAATGATGTTATATGTATTTTTACTACAAAATACAGTATGGTGAGTATATAGTCCCCTTTTAAACTTTAAATATTTTTGGGCTGAGAATACATGCGCTGTTTTTATAAATGATTTACGTTATGGACACAAGTAACTGAAAAATATATTCTACGTTGAGTTGTACCACTGGCATACTTCCCTGTAGCTTGGTAACTAATATTTACAGCGGTATTGTAAACGCGAATCCTGTTGATAGATCTATCGGGCCTAACAACCCCAACCGGACTGGACGACCAGTATTCAACGGTTGCACAGTACTTCGTTTCGTGACTACACTTGGTACAGTGTAGTAAGATTTCATATTAAAGGGAATATGCGACGTGATTAATTGTTAAGTATGGTTACCAAGTGCTCAACCACTTAGAATATTTTTATTAAAATGTTTACATATGAAATCTTGTGGTCCATAGTTATAACGCTGCTAGCAACAAACCTATATATCTCACCAACTTTATGTTGACGTTTTAAAACATGTTATTCTCAGGTACGAATTAAGTCTTCCGCTGTGCATTTGCTCAATTTAAGGACATTACTTGGAGTCGACCATCGCAATGGGACCAAATGTTGAAGATATCGTCCGGATGGATAAGGACGGGTCTTTAAAGGTGGTATCAGAGCGTTGGTCTTAGCGAACCAGGTCTTGCATTAGTGTGTCTGACTAGTAGTTGTTAGAATACATTAATGAGTCTGGACTTTGACCGTGTCTATATGTCAAAAGTTTTGCTTATCATATCTAGTTGGAAACCATCTGCTTATCATCCTTAGGAAATTTTCTGCTTATCATTCTTAAGTCTAGACACGTCTTACTGCATTTAGTGCATCGATAGTGTATAGACAAAATTCATATTTTAGCATATCTGTTACTTTGGACTTTAGTTGACATCTTTTCAAAGATTCTCCGTAATTTACGGGATTTTGGTATTATATATACATATGTAAAGTATGTATAGAAGAGTATCAAATCTAACTTCTATAATCTATTTCATACCAAAAATTCATTTTTCCGATTATACAAGATGGATTCCGCATCTAGTTCAAATTCCTCAGATTATGACAGCTATGCCGATATGGATTTTCATTCAAGCTCCGAAGGCAGCATCACCGGAATGGATCAACCAATCTCCCATCATCTATTCTGGATGAATTGGGGGTGGGTTCGTAATATACTAAGTCACTGGAGACATGAAGAGGGTGATCCCTTCCATCCACCAAATTGCCCTCTTGGCGATGAACCTGAAGCACTTACCGGCGAACCTGTTCGAGAAACCATTTTCACTCTCATTTCTAGAGTATCTCGTCACGATTATATACTATCCCATATTTCAGATCTTGTTCATTCGCTCACTCCAACCACCAATCATCCCGGTGTACTAGCAGAAGTTAACGAACTTCGCGCTCGCGTGACGGCTTTGGAGAATACGGTGCGAAGGTTACAAACACCAGCAGCAACATCAGTAGCATAATCAGTATCACCATCATCAACACCGACAATACTCTTAACACCCCAATCACAATCACGTCGTAAATCCCAATATCACGATTTGTACCTCAGATATCAACATCACACGCCTCAATATCATCATCTGTACTTCAAGTATAATCCTCGTTCTACATATCGTTTTACATCGATTACCTTCGCTTTACGTAACGTTCTACCGTATATATTTTCGTTCGACATGGTAATTATGAAATCTCTAATGTTTTAGAGATCATATAATCCAGTATTAACGATAAATCAAATGAGTTTAATATCCTATTGACTCATTAAATCCATAATTACATCTGAATAAAATATATATGCAAGTATATTTCATAAAGATTGTAATTAAAAATTCTTTCGTACAAACTGTTAATGATGAAAATATTTTAACGGGTGGGTAGTACCCGAGGAATATTTAGAATTCACATTAATAAGTTACACTGTACATTCTTCGAATCTGATTCAACGATCATTTATTATCCTACTGACGACTACCGACATACGTATCCGTTCACCACAGAATAACCATCTCTATTCAAATTTCATATTTGAATTTTAACTTATCAGAATCCAACAAGTGGCATAACGAAGAAAACATTGGACAAAAATAAAAAGTGTTAGAAACAAACGAATTAATTAATTGAAATTGTGATAGGAATCCACGCTAACTGTTCCGGCTAACTGATTAACATTTAATTTATCGCAATTTATTTTCTAGCAATTTTAATTTTTGCACTGTACATACTGTCGGGACATATGTACAACAATACGTCGGATTAATTCTGAGACAACACGTTGTATAATGGGTCATGATATATATTTATTTATTTTACGCATTTAAATAACGGGACAAGTATACAAGGTCTCGACTTATCATATTGACCCATCTATATATATATTTTGGAACAACCATAGACACTCTATATGTGAAGGTGGGAGTTGGCTATACAGGGTCGGAGTTGATTCCAAAATATATATATACTTTGAGTTGTGATTGACACTGAGACCGGTACACGGGTCACGATACGTATTAATTATGTATATTAAATTATATATGAATATATTGAACTGTTGAACTATTGGACCATTGGACAATCAGACTATTGTACTGCTAACTTTGGACAATTAAAATGAGCTAAAATGCTGATTATAACATATGAAATTAAACAATTCTTCAAGTTTGCCACTTGATTCTATTTTAAACCTCATTCTTATCTTGACAATTACAATTCGCATTCAAATCTTTCATGATCCTTGAAAACACCTCGATCGAGAGGATGAACCAACCGCACTTCATCTACGGAAGAAAAGATTGATGCACATATGGTTATACATCTGAAAACACTCTGAACCTGAGAAAACGTTTAACACGTATCTGTACTAGCTCCTTTGACGTTGTTATTTCCGAAAATAACTTTGCAATTCCTTTTTCAAATTAGCCAAATTTTGTCACAGCTCCAGCAAATCAACTCCGACATTTAATCCGAAACAACCTTATTATAACCTTTATATATATTCGTGCTCTTTTATCGTTACCGGAGAACCTTTCATATTCCACCATACTACCATCAGCATTTAATCATCTCAAAACGCAAATTTTCCTGAAAACACCTCGGTTTGATAACCGATGATCCAGATCCATTAACTTTGAAAATGCTGACGAAGCAGCATGTTGTAGATGGTCTTAATGGCCAAAAGTTGATGATAAAGAAGGAAGTGTTTGGAACGCTCGATAGAAAATTTAGTACTGAAAATCGGATTGAGCACACCAGGAGGGAAACAAGGAACAAATACAAAGACCAAACCCTATATTCAAAGAATCCAAGTAATTCTGAATCCGATGAAATCTTTAGAGAATATCTTGCTCCGAAGTCATGCGGAAACGTTTTCTACATCATCCTTTGATCTAGAAATTTCAAAATATCGTTATAAATATCTTCAATATTTCTGAAGATATCTTCATAAATATCTTCGTTCAAAATTATCTATCTTCTCGTGCTATTTTTGTTACCTTATAAAAGAAACTGTTTCAGTTTCTATTCTTCTATGAAATTTGAGTTTAAATTATGGATGATTCCTGGAGAAGTATTGGGAATTGAAGCATGAGTTAGTATAATATAATGACGTCGGGCCAACGTGGTTATATTACAGTAATTCATGCTAAAATTTCTAATGTAACGTGATGATGATTCACAAATTTTACCCTCATCATGTGCCATGTTACACGACTCTTTCATTCTACTTAATCTCTAAGCATATCATGGAAATATTTCCTTGATATTCCTGTTTTTCGGTAATTCCAACAGCTTGCTAATGAATCGTGCGATTACATATCTTTCTGATTATTAGATTTCCTTAATTTCCTTGAGTTTCGGAAATCAACTGTGACTACGTCAAAAGTTAAATCTCTATCTTAATCTTTTGTGACAGCTTCACTTGCACGCTTCGTATGATCGAATTGTTTTATCTATATTACTCAATGATGATAAAACTTCATTATTACCTCATATTCGTCATGAAAACATTCCTATTGTTATTTATGACAACCTCTACCAAATTTCGGGGACGAAATTTCTTTAACGGGTGGGTACTGTAACGACCCGGAAAATTCCGACCAAATTTAAACTTTAAACTCTATATGTTTCCGACACGATAAGCAAAATCCGTATTTTTTGAGTCTAGAAAGTTTGAAATCTATATTCGGATAATCAATTACCCTTTTGACTATGTCTGACGATTCACGAACAATTATGTGTAAATAAATACAGATATATATATATATATATTTATATAAAGCAGATAAATATTATACTGATATATATTATCAGTATTACATATATATATATATATATATATATATATATATATATATATATATATATATATATATATATATATATATATATATATATATATATATATATATATATATATATATATATATATATTGTTATTGATAACTAAAAAGATGATCATGCGTAATATATATAAATGACATTGGATTCTATTTTACATCAACATCAAATATATTTTATCAGTACTTCTTGTCTCCTAAAAATTGTATCATATCACGATTTTAGTAAAAAGTAGATAAAAAGAGATTCTAATATTTTTGTTTTTATTAGATTGATGTATTCATGTATTGTCTGATTTGGAAAATTGTTACCTTGTTTATTATTAAATCGTTTTCTATCTCCAATTTTAGCCAAATCACGGATTACTTTATCAATTACATCCAAATATCAATGTAGGTCACTTTCTAGTTTTCTGTATTTTTTTTTGTTATTTTCTTCCTAAACAAACGTATAACATCGACCCCCTTATCTTTCATGACCACACCCATTCTCTTTCTCTACTCTTTTCTTGGTTGCCGAGGATCACCAAGGCCGTCACCACCACCATGGACACATCACAAACCGCCTCCATCCGACGACACCCTACCACCACTCTCTACAACCGTTGAACCAAACCACCATAATAGCTATCTCAATCTTTCTACATCTTTTACTCTTGTCCAAGAAACATTTTTGTTGCTCGTTCCACCGTTTCTAGACCCAAACCCATCGAAGATCAAACACCAACACAACCCACATGATCCACCATCTTCAAGACCGGTATATCACCACTACCATAACCATGATTAGTCACGAACACCACCACATGAACACCATCATTTACCATGAACATCAATCGATAAAACCATCATTTGTTATGATTCGAATTCTTCCTGTTGCAGTTAAAACCGTGAGTTACTCCTATATTTTCTTTTGTTACCTGGACCGGTTCACACTAACTCCACCATATTCAATCAACCAACCCACTTGCTATTTACGGTCCAATAGAAACAACCCTTTCCATTTTACAAATTATATCTGCTCCGCCTTCTATATTTCGGTTATTTAAAACACCAAACTGAACCATGAAACTTACGGAAGCTGCTGCAGTCCTCTTTTATATTTCTGTCCAAGAAACCAACTGCAATCTGTGATGATCACTACTGTTACGCTGCCATTTTCTTTTCTTTCCTATCTTGAACACCACACAAACTCATTTGATTTATGTTGAAGACAATAAATTGAACTAATTGTGTGCTTCTTTCTTTGGCCGACATATACTAAAGCCATGACCCACTTTTGATTTAATAAAGCTATTACATCATGAAATCATCTAGTGGATACGTTTTTTTTTTTTTTTTATTAGTGGAAGCATGGGGATCCAAAGCCATCGAGATTCTTCCCAGCTTCTCATCAAAACACTAATTTGGGCCTTGATATTGGATTTGCTGTTAGACAGCTTACGTTGATAACTAGGTGGGCCGAGGTTTCATTCTCAGATTGGGCCGTGTATTGGTGTGCTTAATTGGGCCGGACTAATAACAATTAAACTAAGTAAAACGAGTTAGTGATGATGATGGTAACATAAATGATGATATTAGATTATAAGATGATGATAAGCCATGATTTTATGTGTATAAAGTGATAAAAGAAGATGATTATAAGGGTGAGGGGAGTAGTCGTTTTTGGCTACTACAACTTAGGAGTTCCATTTTGATCAATTAATTAATCCAAGAACCTTTTGATTTGTGTTAGTGGGATAGTTAGTGGCTACAATTAATAAGCATATGGATTATTAAATTGGGTTCCTTTAAGTCTAGTTGAACTACTTCTACATATATAAACCACGACTACATTTTATTATCTATAAGATTTTTCTTTTCGGTCCATGAATAAAGTTGGTGATGAAGATTAATGATGATCATAATGATCTGGTAATAAAGACGTATGATGGGTAAATATGATGGTAAAACAGAGAAAGTGATAGTTACTTGGTTTTATGATTAGGGTACGATGGTCACAGACAAGGGTTAATTTAAGTGCCATTTAAATCAGAAAAACAATAAGAAGATCATTGGTTTAAGGACGATATCGGGTTAGCGGGATGTCGCGGGTTCAAACCCGGACTTGGGCATTTTAAGGGCTACTCCCACGAGGTAGTTATTTATTTATTTATTTATTATTTTAAGACTATTATTATTAATAATATTATTAACATTAGCGATAGTATTATAATTAAGAATATTATTAGTGTTATCATTTTTATTAAAACTATCACTTTTATTAAAACAGTCATTTTATACAATAATTATCACTTTTAGTATTAATATTATAAATATCATTCTTATTAAGTAATATTATTTTTTTTATTTGGGTAAAAAAAAAATCATTTTTATTAAAATTCTCATAATCATTAAAAATTTCCATTCTTTTTGTTAAAATTATAATTTTCATTAAAATTATTATATTATAACATATAGACTAAATCGGGTACAAATTCTATATAAAATACGACAACAAATATATATATATATATATAATTATTATATAATTATTAGATGAAATTATATGATTTTCATTATATATTTTAATAGATATATGAATAATATAGGTTCGTGAATCGAAGGCCAACTTTGCACATGCTAAATGATGTTATATGTATTTTTACTACAAAATACAGTATGGTGAGTATATAGTCCCCTTTTAAACTTTAAATATTTTTGGGCTGAGAATACATGCGCTGTTTTTATAAATGATTTACGTTATGGACACAAGTAACTGAAAAATATATTCTACGTTGAGTTGTACCACTGGCATACTTCCCTGTAGCTTGGTAACTAATATTTACAGCGGTATTGTAAACGCGAATCCTGTTGATAGATCTATCGGGCCTAACAACCCCAACCGGACTGGACGACCAGTATTCAACGGTTGCACAGTACTTCGTTTCGTGACTACACTTGGTACAGTGTAGTAAGATTTCATATTAAAGGGAATATGCGACGTGATTAATTGTTAAGTATGGTTACCAAGTGCTCAACCACTTAGAATATTTTTATTAAAATGTTTACATATGAAATCTTGTGGTCCATAGTTATAACGCTGCTAGCAACAAACCTATATATCTCACCAACTTTATGTTGACGTTTTAAAACATGTTATTCTCAGGTACGAATTAAGTCTTCCGCTGTGCATTTGCTCAATTTAAGGACATTACTTGGAGTCGACCATCGCAATGGGACCAAATGTTGAAGATATCGTCCGGATGGATAAGGACGGGTCTTTACAGCGGTCTCTTGGAAGAGTTCAAAACAGGATGTTGTTGCATTATCCACTACAGAGTCAGAGTACATTGCCGCCTCATTGGCAACTCAGGAAGCTGCATGGATGAAGAAATTCATCGACGACTTAGGAGTGGTCCCTACCATTCAAGACCCTCTTGAGATCTTTTGTGACAACGAAGGTGCGATTTCTCAAATCAATGAACCTCGTGCTCACCAAAAGACCCGTCACATTGAGCGGAGATTCAACTACATAAGGGATGAAGTTGAAAAGGGAAATATATGTATTCGCAAAGTTCACACAGACCTTAATATAGCGGATCCTCTCACGAAGCTCTTACATGGATCAAAACATGCAGGACATGTTTGTGCATTAGGGCTTCGATATTCTAGTGATTGGTCATGATCTGTTTTAAGTATTGTAACAGAACGAAATTGTTCAAACTCATTAATATAATTATGGTATTAATTTATTTTGAGTTATGTTCCTATTTTGCATATTTTATCCATGAATAAGTAATTATTCTAAATTCCGTAGTCGATCACATTTGTGGGAGCAAATGTGAGGTTTAGACTATTATGAACTTGGATTGGTATACATTCACGGGATGAATGTGGGGCAAGGTTGCAACCAAGGTTCATAGATATTTGTAGGATACAAATATTGGAAGACCCGCTCTCAAGATTTACTAAATGGAGCCTTTGTGGTTGATCACATGTAATCTTGAGTAAAGGCGAATATCATTGTATCCTCTGACCTGAGATACGTATTGGGTTTGGATATTTACCAGGTATTATGCCTTGATTCTTTCCTTCGCTATTCTGAAATATGGTAGTTCATAAGGAAGAGCTCAGGCATAATGCAAGGGATATATTTAGGACATATGTAATCAAGATGGAATTTGTCCCTCTTATTCGTTGAGAGTCAGATGTCTAAGGCCTGATAAAGTTAAATCTATAAGGGAGTGATCGCTCTGTATCTCTTGGATTTAACATGACATCTAGGATGAAAGGATATAATGAAAGATTCACCTATTCATATTCGAGATGGGAACTCGAAAAGGATGATGTTATTGAATGGCACAAAATCATAACATATTGGGGGTGATGGACGGTCGTTAGGTGGTATCCATCACTTGCATTAATTTCTTATGTTTCTCGTGCAAGTGGGAGATTGAAGGTTTTTCGTATGCCCGAGAGACATATTTAATTAATGTGGCTAATGTGTTATGATCCAAGTCAGGTCATACCCAATAACAAGCTTACCAACACTTTATACGTATTTGATCTTAACGATTGAATCATTGATTAAATACGCGACACTTGAACTTTAGAAAATCGGTTTTCTAAAATATTATCACTTGAGATAAATTATTTGGATAATTTATATTTGATTATTTATAGGTTTAAATAATTATATTGTGTTATGTTTTATAAAAGGTTTATAAAATATATAAGTAACATAATAATAAATGGGTTTTTTTTTACAAGTTTTATAAAACAAAGTTTATTTATAAAACATGGTGATAGTGGGCAGATTTTGGAGCCCCAAGAAATGCCATCCCATGCTTATTCTTGTTGCTTTCCATGACACAATTACACATATGTATGCCCCTTGACCAAAGACTAAAGATATACATGCATACACATTCTCAAAGGTGAAAAACAAGCAAAATATTCAGCATATAGCTGCTGCTACTGCCGTGAGCTGTAAGGGGTTTTAGAGGGGTTCTAGAGTTCCTTTTAAGAGCTGAATTTGAGTGTCAATTAAGCCTAACAAAAGTTCTAAGTGTTGGTGATTGAAATCTTGGGGTATTGCTTGCTTGAGGCTTCAAGTTAGAAGCTTATTTTATCATCTTTTTCCATCACCTTGCTCACCATATTCAGCCCTCAATTTACTTGAGGAGGTAATATATTCTTACTTCCTTGCTAATTATATGTAAGCCTATTTTCAAGACTTGATATTACATGGAATTCAATTAAAAATGGTTATGCACATAAACTTGCTTTCTTGATAATCATGCTTCCGCTTTCATTAACTTTCAAAAATTGGTTTGTGATTATGTTTACATCTAGAACAAGTTATAATGTTGAATTCCATCACGACAATCATCCTGGAGTAATAAATCAACGAACTTCGCGCTCGAATAATCAATTCGGAAAATATGGTGCAAAATATACCAGCTTCAACAACATCACCGGCACCAACAGTACCATCAATGACAGCACCAGTACCATCAACAATCCATGCTTCAATATCATCATCTGTACTTTGAGTATGATCTTCGTTCTACCTATCGTTCTACCTCATTTATCTTCGTTCGACATGGCGAATATGTAATCTCTAAAGTTTTAGAGATTATTTATTCTAGTTCCAACCGAAAAGCAAATGAGTTTAATATCATATTAACTCATTAAATCCATGAATACATCTGAAGAAAATATATATGTATATATGTTTTCATAAAGATTGTAATTAAAAATTCTCTTGTACAAACTGTTAATGGTGAAAATATTTTAACGGGTAGGTAATACCCGAGGGATATTTAAATTTCACATTAATAAGTTACATTGTACATTCTTCGAATCTGATTCAACGGTCATTTACTATCCTACTTACATTCACAGATATACGTATCCGTTCACCACAGAATAACTATTTTTATTCAATTTCATATTTAAATTTTGACCTATCAGAATCCAACAAGTGGCATAATGAAGAAAACATTTGACAAAATAAAATTTGTTAGAAACAGACAAATTAACTATGAGAAATTCTATTAAGAATCCACGCTAACAAAATCCTAGCTAACTGTTCCTAGGTAACTTTTAATTCCTTATTGTACATTTAATTATTGCAATTTATTTTATCGCAATTTAATTCTCGCAATTTTATTTATTGTCATTTACATTCGGTTATTTATTTTACGCACTTTATTTATCGTCATTTAATTCTGTATTTATTTTACGCACTTTAAATATCGGGACACGTATACAAGGTTTTGACATATCATATCGAAGCATCTATATATATTATTTGGAATCACCATAAACACTCTATATGCAGTAATGATTGAGTTCTCTATACAAGGTTGAGGTTGATTCTATAATAATATATATAATTTGAGTTGTGATCGAGTCTGAGACATGTGCACGGGTCACAATACGTATTAATTAATTCGAATATTATATATTAAATTATATATGAATTATTGGACTGTTAACTGTGGACTATCAACATTGGACAATTAAAATGAATTAAAATATTGATTATAACATATGAAACTAAACAATTCTTCAAGTTTGCCACTTAATTTCATCTTAACCCCATTTGTATCTTGACAATTACGATCTGCGTTCAAACCTTTTATGATTTTTTGAAAACACCTCAATTGAAAGGATGAACCAACCGCACTTCATCTATGGAAGAAAAGATTGACGCATATAGTTATGCACCTGAAAACTCCCAGACCCTAAGTAAAAGTTTAACACGTGTCTGTGTTAGCTCCTTTGGTGTGACGCCCCGTACCAAATCATCATGTACGGACCATCAACAACAGGATCATTACAAGGTTAAGTACTATATGCGTTTTCAAAAAGAGTTTGCATTCATAATTAAAAGTGATGTCAAACCAACATCGAAAGTTTTACAATCCAAAAGTATGCTTCACTAAGTAGAAGCAATAAATAAGTGTATGTGACCACAAAGGTCGTTACAAGTCATAATTCAAAAGTACAAATGTTTGAATGCAAAGTAAAGTAGTTCATGCGTTGACAACTCTAAGCAGCGGGTGTCTACAGCACAAACTAGTACACGGCGGAAGCAACCTCAAGCACCTGAGAAATACATGCTTAAAAATGTCAACACAAAGGTTGGTGAGCTATAGTTTAAGTATAACAGTAATGTAAGTAGGCCACGAGATTTCAGTGCTACATTGAGCCTTTCGAAAGTATGTAAAAGTATATGCTAACCGTGGGCACTTGGTAACTAACTTAACGTTTATACCCCCTGAAAGTACACTTGGCAAGTGCGTATGTCTACGAAGTATTAAACACTCGTTAAATGCTAGCACTACTAGCCCGAGTGGGGATGTCAAACCCTATGGATCCATATCTAAGATTCGCGTTCACGGTTCAAAAACCAATGATTAAACGTTACCGAGCTAAAGGGAATGTTTATGCCGTTGTATAACCCACACATATATAAGTTTAAGTACTCGTGCCTAGTATGTAAAACATAAAATCCGCATGTATTCTCAGTTCCCAAAATAAGTTAAAGTAAAAAGGGAATGCTATAACTCACAATGATAATGTAGTCGTAAAGTCGGTTCGGAAAAGGTGTGCAAGTAATCGGTCCGAAGGTCCTCAACCTAAGGCAAATAGTACTAAGTCAGTAAATCGTCTAAATAGGTTTAAAAGTATGTAAATAAGGTCTTAAGGGTCATCATCATTCATCATTTAACAAAAGGTGTAAAGTAGGTTTCGTTTATGAAAGTAGTTTAAAACAAAGTATGAATTCAGTTAGTCACCACGGCCTCTACCCTTACTAAATTAAGGTGAGACCAGTGGCCATGGCTCCGTCTATGAGTCCCTTAAGTGTGGTAAAAATTCCAGAAGCAGAATCGTCTTCGTTTAACCGTGGTGACGGTTTAAGTGCGAGTAGGTCAGAAATTTCTGCACAACGTTAAAGGACATAGTGACGATCGGAGGGCCATAAATCCTAAACCGTAACTCGGATTAAGACGAGTCCTATATGAAAAGTTATCTACACGAACTGAGATATCTGAAAATCAAGGTTACAGTAGCCCAGGTGTAATTTTCTGTTACAGAAACCAGAAGAACAGAAACTATAAACAGAAAGCAGAAAAATAAATGGACATAGTGACGCTCGGAGGGCCATAGATTCTAAACCGTAACTCGGATTAAGGCGAGTCTTATATGAAAAGTTATCTACTCGAAAAGATCTATTTAAAAATCACAATCAAAACAGCCCAGGTCTACTGGTCTGATACAGAGACAGTAGGTAAGTAGGGTTTGGACAGAAACAGTAAGATAATGGGTTCCGGTGCTCGATGCTTATCACGGTTCTCATCCTTGATGCATATAGCTTCAAGTGTATAACTCATTGATGTGTTTGCATCATCTTGACCAAGATTTGACCATCATAACCCAAGAGCAAGTCTAAGACATGAAGCACAACTCACTTAAGAGTTGTATGAAGTTTGATGCACCAAAGTTACATCAAGGTCTTAGATCTAACACATACATGAACTTTAAAGCTAATAACAAGTTACAAACTTGAAAGTAAACTAACTAATCTAGATCTTAAGATGTAGAACATAGTTATTTAGTTAGATCTTGAAGATCCAAGACCCAAAAGTCTAGATCAAGCATAAGTATACAAAGTTATTTTTAAAGAAAACTTATTTGTGTGTTCTTGAACTTTCAAGGTTAACTTTTAGTTCAAGATTAATGAGATCAAAACTAACTTGTAGTACTTGACCATTTAAACTAATTACATGAAAGTAAAGTGCAAGAAGAAGTAAACTAAGTAAACAAGTAAATTATTCATGGTTGTTCATACTTTAAAGATTCAAACCAAAGTTTGATCTTTAGAAAGTAAACTTTAAAGTTTACTTCATGAACTTCAAGTATGAATTTAATCAACACATGAACTTGCAATCTTTTAAGAAAGTATATGTAGAATCATAACTAGTAAGTTATGTTCTTGAGTATTCTTGATAAATACAAGAAATAAGAAGAATCAAACTAGAAAGTTTATTCTTGTAACAAGTAATGAACAACTAACAATTACATGTAATAAACTAACAACAACAAGTAACAAAAGATGATGATGATTATGTGATGTTTGAATTCAGTTTTGGTTAAAGAAAAAGAAGAGAAATTAAAGCTTTTTACTTACTACAACTAGAGAGAAAACTTGGAAGTATTTTTGTGTGTGTGTTTGAGAGAGTAACAAGTGAAGTAGTAATAAGAGAAATGAAACAAAAAAAAGCACTCCCCGTGGCCCTAACATTCGGCCAGCTGCAGCAAAAGAGGAGGGGAGGGTTTAGTTTGGTGGTCACTTGCAAGTAAAGCTTCAAAAGTTGGATATTTGGTGTGTTTACATGGGAATGGCAAGTTAACTAGATTCCTAAACAAGTTAACTAACTAGTTACACTTGTAAGTACTACTTACAAGTAATATTGGGCTAGTTAAGTCCACTAATAATATAGGGTGGGCTTGGAAGCCCAAAGTCATAAGTCCATTTCACTACTAAAGCCCAAGTTCACTTAATTAACAAATTAATCCATTTAAAGCCCAAGTAATTAACCAACAACCTTAGTTAATTAAAATGATTAATAAAACTAATCATGAATGTAAATAATACTTGAAAATATTATTCATGCAAGTTCCGGGTGTCACAAAGACGTTTCGGGCAATTAAAGTCAAGTTCGGGCAATCATGGCAATATGTAAATGTAATAACGTACATTAGTTTTATCACACGTATTAATAATAATATTTATTAATAAATAAACGTTGGAAAATCCAGGGTCGTTACATTACCCACCTGTTAAAGAAAATTTCGTCCCAAAATTTAAGCTGAGGTAGATGGAGGAGTCGGGAAAAGGTGAGGATACTTCCGCATCTTTTGATCCTCTCGCTCCCAAGTAAACTCAGGTCCTCGTTTGGCATTCCATCATACTAGTACAATCGAAATCTTGTTGCGTTTCAAAGTTTTGATCTCACGATCCATGATCTCAACTGGTTCATCCATAAAGTGGAGTTTGTCATCAATTGTAAGTTCCTCCAGTGGTATGATAAGTTCCGGTGCAGCAAGACACTTCTTCAAGTTTGACACATGGAATGTAGGATGAACTGAGCTCAATTGTGCTGGTAGATCCAAATAGTATGCAACGGGTCCAACACGTTCCAAGATTTCAAAAGGACCAATGTATCGTGGGTTCAACTTTCCACGTTTTCCAAAATAGATCACACCCTTCCAAGGTGCAACCTTTAACATTACACGATCACCAACGTTGAATTCAAAGTCTTTACATTTAAGATTGGCATAACTCTTTTGACGATCACGGGCAGTCTTAAGTCTAGCTTGGATTTGAGCAATCTTCTCTGTGGTTTCGTGGACTACCTCGGGTCCGGTGATTTGCTTTTCGCCTACTTCGGCCCAACAAATAGGAGTTCGGCACTTACGGCCATACAATGCTTCAAAAGGTGCAGCATTAATGCTAGAGTGATAATTGTTGTTGTACGAGAATTCGACGAGTGGCAAATGTCTTTCCCAAGCCTTTCCAAAATCAATGACACATGCACGCAGCATGTCCTCCAAGGTCTGAATCGTTCGTTCACTTTGCCCGTCAGTCTGAGGATGATAAGCAGTGCTCATGTCGAGACGAGTTCCCATGGCTTCTTGCAAAGAACGCCAAAATCTAGAAGCAAAATGGGGATTGCGATCTGAGATGATCGATAAAGGTACACCATGACGAGATACAACCTCTTTGATGTATGACTGAGCAAGTCTCTCCATTGTATCAGTTTCCTTCATCGCTAGAAAGTGTGCAGATTTGGTAAGGCGGTCAACAATAACCCAAATAGTATCGTATCCGCCCACCGTCTTCGGCAGCTTAGTAATGAAATCCATTGTGATCCTTTCCCACTTCCATTGTGGGATCTCTGGCTGTTGGAGTAAACCAGAAGGTCTCTGATGCTCGGATTTAACCTTTGAGCAAGTTAAACACTTACCAACATAAGTCGCAACGTCCTTCTTAAGATTCGGCCACCAATACTGTTCTTTAAGGTCATGGTACATCTTACCCTCACCAGGGTGAATCGAATATCTCGATTTGTGTGCTTCATCAAGTATCAGGTTTCGTAGATCTCCATAATAAGGTACCCAAATTCTTCCGGCATAACATCGGAGTCCAGACTCCCTAACCTCGAATCGAGAGACAAGTATGTTCAAATGTTCATGAGATATGTTCTCCTCCTTGAGAGCCTCATCTTGGGCTACTCTGATCTGGCTGTTGAGGTTCGAATGGATGGTGATGTTCAGAGCCCTAACACGAAGAGGTGTCATCCTCTCCTTTCGGCTTAAAGCGTCAGCTACAACATTGGCCTTGCCAGGGTGATAACGGAGTTCACAATCGTAGTCGCTGAGCGTCTCGATCCATCGACGCTGTCTCATATTTAGTTGCTTCTGATCAAAGATGTGCTGGAGACTCTTGTGGTCGGTGAAGATAGTGCTCTTAGTTCCATACAGATAATGTCTCCACAATTTGAGTACAAAGACAACGGCTCCAAGTTCAAGATCATGTGTAGTGTAGTTCCGCTCGTGAATCTTCAATTGGCGGGAGGCATAGGCAATAACCTTTGATCGTTGCATCAGTACACAACCAAAACCACTCTTCGATGCATCACAATAAACAACGAAATCTTCACTGCCTTCGGGAAGCGATAGGATAGGTGCGGAGGTTAACTTATTCTTCAAAGTTTGAAATGCTGATTCGTGTGCGGGTTCCCAAATGAACTTCTTGCCCTTGTGAGTCAGTGCGGTCAAATGACGCGCAATCAGAGAAAATCCTTCGATGAATCTTCGGTAATAACCGGCGAGACCTAGGAATTGGCGAATATGCGTCAGAGTAGTGGGGGTCTCCCACTTGCTGATAGCTTCAATCTTGGCGGAGTCAACTTTGTTACCCTGGTCGCTCACAACATGACCCAGAAACTGGACTTCCTTCAACCAAAATTCACACTTAGAGAATTTGGCGTAAAGTTGCTCTTGTCTTAAGAGTTCAAGCACTAATCGGAGGTGTTGCTCATGCTCTTCTTCGCTCTTAGAGTAGATGAGGATATCATCTATGAAGACGATAACAAACTTGTCCAAGTAAGGCTTGCAGACACGATTCATGAGATCCATGAACACGGCAGGTGCATTTGTCAAACCGAATGGCATCACGAGGAACTCATAATGACCATAACGGGTTCTGAATGCAGTCTTCATCACGTCACTTTCCTTCACCCTCAACTGGTGATAGCCGGATCACAAATCGATCTTTGAGTAGACACTCGATCCTTGTAGTTGATCAAAAAGATCGTCAATTCGTGGAAGAGGATACCAATTCTTGATTGTCAATTTGTTGAGCTCACGGTAGTCGATACACATACGAAAGGATCCATCCTTCTTCTTCACAAAAAGAACAGGTGCGCCCCAAGGCGAGAAACTTGGTTGGATAAATCCTCGGTCAAGTAGCTCTTGTAGTTGACTCTGTAATTCTTGCATCTCGGAAGGTGCGAGTCTATAAGGTGCGCGAGCTACAGGTGCAGCTCCTGGCACTAAGTCAATCTGAAACTCTACTGCTCTCTGCGGTGGTAATCCAGACAATTCCTCTGGGAAGACATCGGAAAATTTGTTCACAATTCGAACGTCGTTCACGCTCTTCACCTCAGTTTCTATCACTTTCACATGTGCTAGGACAGCAAAGCGTCCTTTCTTCATAATCTTTTGCGCTTTCACGCAACTAATGAGGTTCAACTTCGAGGTACATCTCTCTCCATAGATAACCAGTGGTTCATCATCTCCTTGTGGTATGCGAAGTGCTTTATCTTCGCAGATTATATCGGCCTTTATCTTGTTCAACCAATCCATACCGACGATCACGTCAAAACTTCCCAGTTTGATAGGTATCAAATCAATTTTGAAATCTGCACCAGCTATGTTGATAATAGCTCCACGACTAATATGGTCAACCTTTTCAAGTTTTCCATTTGCGACCTCGACAAGCATACTTTCTTTTAACGGGACTAATGACCAATTAATCTTATCGCAAAAATGTCTACATACATAACTTCTATCCGCACCAGTATCAAACAAGACAGAAGCTAAAAGATTGTTGATTGTGAATATACCTGTCACCAAGTCGGGGTTATCGCGTGCATCCCTTGCATTAACATTAAAAGCTCGTCCACGGGGTGGTCCGCCATCTTTTCGCTTGTTGGGGCATGCGTTTCTGAAATGGCCCGTCTGCCCGCATTCGTAGCACTTCTTCGGCCCATTGGTGTTTGGCTTCCCATTCAAAGTAGTGACCTTGCAGTCCTTCCCGATGTGCCCAGCCCGTTGGCACTTCTCACAGACAACATTGCAATACCTAGTGTGGTGTTTGTAACATCGCTTGCATTGAGGTAAGGTTCCTTTGTAGTTCGGGTTCGTGTTGGTGTTGTTGTTGGGATTAGGGTTTCCACCGTTGTTGTGCCTCTTGGCGGGGGTTTGATCGTAGTTTCTCCCCCTGTTGTTGTTGTTGTTGTTGTTGTGGTTGTTGTGGTTGTTGTGGTTGTTGTCCCATTTCCTCTTTTCGCTACTACCAGCCTCAAACTTAGCCTTCTCCGGCTCATCAATAAGAATCTGATTCATGAGAGTATGCGCCATGCGCATTGCTTCGGGAATAGTCGGTGGTTTGGATGAGGTGACATTCCCCTTGATGGACTTAGGAAGTCCCCAAAAGTATCGCTCCATTCGTTTGAATTCGGGGGTGACCATAGTTGGACACATCAGCGCTAACTCCAAAAACCTACGGTTGTAGCTGTCAAGATCGTTTCCTACGGCCTTATGTTGCATGAATTCAATCTCCATCTTTTGAACCTCGGTTCTCGGACAGTATTTCTCAATCATAGCACATTTAAACTTTTCCCAAGGCGTAGCATACGCCTCATCGATTCCTTGCGCTTGGGCCATGGTATTCCACCATGTAAGCGCGCCATCAGAAAGCGTGCAAGAAGCAAACTTGGTCTTATTATCCTCCGAACAGTTGCTAACTCGGAATACTGATTCAAGTTTCTCGAACCATCTGGTGAGACCAACCGGTCCCTCGGTGCCGCTAAAGTTATGCGGTTTGCAGCTCTGGAATTCCTTGTAAGTACACCCATTTCGAACGGGTGGGATAACTGGTGGTGGTGGCGGTGGAACTTGAAGATTTCTTTCTGCTAGGGCTGCAGCGACCCGTTCGTTGATCATATCATCAATCTGGGCGGCGGTAGGTGTGGATCTTCCGTTAGCCATGATATTCTAAACAAAAATTTTGACCCAAGTCAAAATCCAGCATTCGATATGTAGTAATATAGTATATAGTAACCAACATGGAATCAAAACATCTCATGTTATTAAATAATGCATCTAGGTATAAATACCACAGAATCATCGTACAGTAATGTAAATAGAACATCGTGCAAGAATTAAATAACGCAAAGTTCCATTAATAATAATAAGTTTCATACATCCGAATAAGTCCGTACAATACATAAATAATACAAGAAGCTACAACTAGATTACATAACGAAATCTAAATACAAAAGTCCTACGGTGAAGGTGGGTGTAGGATGTCTAAAACCTGAGCCAACTGCTCCTCGAGCTCAGTAACCCGAGCTCGGAGGATTCCCACCTCCCTTGTCAATTCCTCGACAGTGGAAGATGGTGGGGCAGGCGGTGCTGGTGGTGCAGGTGGGGCCAGTGGAGCGGATGGTTCTGGTGCTGCCGATGGTGCGGGTGGTGCTGAAGTAGATGGTCCAGCTCCGGATGTAGACGGTACGTCCCTAGATGGGAATGGTCCGTATCTAAATCTAGGCGGTACGGTTCCAGGAATAGTCAATACGTAACGGGGAACCTTACGTATCTGTGGGTCGGTAGGGTACGGCACAAGCCCCTTACGGGCAGTAACCCTCTGACGCCGACCGAAAGCGTCAGTGAAAGCACGACCTCCATTCACCTCTGGAATGACGGTGCCGTCAGGACGGTACCGCTTCTTCGGCGGGGTGGAGGGTGCCTGAATAGGTACATCAGCGGGATCCTCATCATCACTGGAGTCATCCGTAGAGGTGTCGTCTAATGGAGCATCAGTGGAAGACCCGTCGTCTGAATCATGGGGTGGCGACACGGGTGGCTCAACTGGCAGTCCGAAGGCGGCCAACATCTGTCTGTGTCTGCCTGGCGGAATCGGCACTAAACATCCGTCGGGAGTGCGTCGGCAAGGCATCTGCGGGAATCTCAATCCCACCAATGCGGGGCTGTGACCCCGAGGGTCTGGGAGCAGATGGAGCTAGAATCTCCGTAGGGTCAGAAGTGGTCACAGGTGCCGGCGCACTACTACTCGCTCTAGAAGACGAAGCGCTGGGATCACTAGTGGGTAACAGGACCAGTGTATCAGCAACAGTAGCAGGTGGTGTGGTGGAGTCTGAGTCTGAACTGCCCAAAACGCTAGCAGGTGGTACATCCGACATCTGAAGAAGGAAAAATAAATTTTCCATGTCGGTAAGTCATAAGCAAGCACGTATTAGGCCAACAGTTTAAATCATGTATAACAATAAGTAGCATGACAATAATAACAAATCGTACAGAATTAGCATGCAATCGAAAGCAAGTAATATCATGCAGTAGTGAAATCATGTAGTATCATACTGCATATAGCAGTAAAAGTAAGCAGCAGCATGCAGTAAGTTCAGCGGAAACAAGTAAACTAGCAAGTTGTAGATTAGTCCTATTAGTGAATCATGCTCGGGTTGGTCTTAGACTCACTAATGCAACCTAATTCCCTACAACCAATGCTCTGATACCAAATGTGACGCCCCTACCAAATCATCATGTACGGACCATCAACAACAGGATCATTACAAGGTTAAGTACTATATGCGTTTTCAAAAAGAGTTTGCATTCATAATTAAAAGTGATGTCAAACCAACATCGAAAGTTTTACAATCCAAAAGTATGCTTCACTAAGTAGAAGCAATAAATAAGTGTATGTGACCACAAAGGTCGTTACAAGTCATAATTCAAAAGTACAAATCTTTGAATGCAAAGTAAAGTAGTTCATGCGTTGACAACTCTAAGCAGCGGGTGTCTACAGCACAAACTAGTACACGGCGGAAGCAACCTCAAGCACCTGAGAAATACATGCTTAAAAATGTCAACACAAAGGTTGGTGAGCTATAGTTTAAGTATAACAGTAATGTAAGTAGGCCACTAGATTTCAGTGCTACCTCGAGCGTTTCGAAAGTATGTAAAAGTATATGCTAACCGTGGGCACTTGGTAACTAACTTAACATTTATACCCTCTGAAAGTACACTTGGCAAGTGCGTATGTATACAAAGTATTAAACACTCGTTAAATGCTAGCGCTACTAGCCCGAGTGGGGATGTCAAACCCTATGGATCCATATCTAAGATTCGCGTTCACGGTTCAAAAACCAATGATTAAACGTTACCGAGCTAAAGGGAATGTTTATGCCGTTGTATAATCCACACATATATAAGTTTAAGTACTAGTGCCTAGTATGTAAAACATAAAATCCGCATGTATTCTCAGTTCCCAAAATAAGTTAAAGTAAAAAGGGAATGCTATAACTCACAATGATAATGTAGTCGTAAAGTCGGTTCGGAAAAGGTGTGCAAGTAATCGGTCCGAAGGTCCTCAACCTAAGGCAAATAGTACTAAGTCATTAAATCATCTTAATAGGTTTAAAAGTATGTAAATAAGGTCTTCAGGGTCATCATCATTCATCATTTAACAAAAGGTGTAAAGTAGGTTTCGTTTATGAAAGTAGTTTAAAACAAAGTCTGAATTCAGTCAGTCACCACGGCCTCTACCCTTACTGAATTAATGTGAGACCAGTGGTCATGGCTCCGTCTATGAGTCCCTTAACTGTGGTAAAAATTCCAGAAGCAGAATTGTCTTCGTTTAACCGTGGTGATGGTTTAAGTGCGAGTAGGTCAGAAATTTCTGCACAACGTTAAAGGACATAGTGACGATCGGAGGGCCATAAATCCTAAACCGTAACTCGGATTAAGACGAGTCCTATATGAAAAGTTATCTACACGAACTGATCTATCTGAAAATCAAGGTTACAGTAGCCCAGGTGTATTGGTCTGTTACAGAAACCAGAAGAACTGAAACTATAAACAGAAAGCAGAAAAATAAATGGACATAGTGACGCTCGGAGGGCCATAGATTCTAAACCGTAACTCGGATTAAGGCGAGTCTTATATGAAAAGTTATATACTCGAAAAGATCTATTTGAAAATCACAATCAAAACAGCCCATGTCTAATGGTCTGATACAGAGACAGTAGGTCAGTAGGGTTTGGACAGAAACGGTAAGATAATGGGTTCCGGTGCTCGATGCTTATCACGGTTCTCATCCTTGATGCATATAGCTTCAAGTGTACAACTCATTGATGTGTTTGCATCATCTTGAACAAGATTTGACCATCATAACCCAAGTGCAAGTCTAAGACATGAAGCACAACTTACTTAAGAGTTGTATGAAGTTTGATGCACCAAAGTTACATCAAGGTCTTAGATCTAACACATACATGAACTTTAAAGCTAATAACAAGTTACAAACTTGAAAGTAAACTAACTAATCAAGATCTTAAGATGTAGAACATAGTTCTTTAGTTAGATCTTGAAGATCTAAGACCCAAAAGTCTAGATCAATCATAAGTATACAAAGTTATTTTTAAAGAAAACTTATTTGTGTGTTCTTGAACTTTCAAGGTTAACTTTTAGTTCAAGATTAATGAGATCAAGACTAACTTGTAGTACTTGACCATTTAAACTAATTACATGAAAGTAAAGTGCAAGAAGAAGTAAACTAAGTAAACAAGTAAATTATTCATGGTTGTTCATACTTTAAAGATTCAAACCAAAGTTTGATCTTTAGAAAGTAAACTTTAAAGTTTACTTCATGAACTTCAAGTATGAATTTAATCAACACATGAACTTGCAATCTTTTAAGAAAGTATATGTAGAATCATAACTAGTAAGTTATGTTCTTGAGTGTTCTTGATAAATACAAGAAATAAGAAGAATCAAACTAGAAAGTTTATTCTTGTAACAAGTAAAGAACAACTAACAATTACATGTAACAAACTAACAACAACAAGTAACAAAAGATGATGATGATTATGTGATGTTTGAATTCAGTTTTGGTTAAAGAAAAAGAAGAGAAATTAAAGCTTTTTACTTACTACAACTAGAGAGAAAAGAGAGAAAACTTGGAAGTATTTTTGTGTGTGTGTTTGAGAGAGTAACAAGTGAAGTAGTAATAAGAGAAATGAAACAAAAAAAGCACTCCCCATGGCCCTAACATTCGGCCAGCTGCAGCAAAAGAGGAGGGGAGGGTTTAGTTTGGTGGTCACTTGCAAGTAAAGCTTCAAAAGTTGGATATTTGGTGTGTTTACATGGGAATGGCAAGTTAACTAGATTCCTAAACAAGTTAATGATGATGTAGCGTGAGGGTACGAAATAGTATTATTTTTAATACAAAATACTACAAAATATGACACAAGTTTTATTAATTTACGGATGGATATACCTAAACCTTGCTACAACATTATAGGCAGTGTACCTAATCGTAGAGTAGTGTAGTTTTTAGTAAGTCCGGTTCGTTCCACAGGTGCTAGTGATTACGTACTATATTTTTATAAAACTATATATATATATATATATATATATATATATATATATATATATATATATATATATATATATATATATATATATATATATATATATATATATATATATATATATATATATAAGTAGTAATATTATTATAAAAGGGGGTTTTTTACCGTTTAATGACCGGTTTGTCGATTTTATATTTTTAAGCGTAAAGATAAATGACAATAATTAAAGTGCGTAAAATATATAAATGACAATAAATAAAATAACAATAAATAAAATTGCGATAGAATATGAAATAAAATGATTATGCTTATTTAAACTTCCGTAATCATGATGTTTAACGTTTTGATTTTAATTAATTGTTACTCGGGTTAATTGTCCTTTGTCATGGTTTATTTGATACCTATCTGGTTTTTATCCATAATAGTCCATCGGTCATAAATATAAAGTGCGAGTGTCCTCGTCAAAATTACCCTTATACCCGAAGTCAAATATTCCAACTAATTAAGGATTTAAACTGTGACGCAGTTATCACTTCTGTCAACAATTACACCAGTTATCACTGTATGTAATCCACCCCTGTTTTGATTAGATATGAATATTAATTTACCCACTTGATCAGTTTGAATAATCAATTACCCAACCCGAATAATTAATTAAATGATTATAATAGATTCCATATGAACGTCACTAAATAGGACAACCATAATCATTATTAATTATTAGGATAATTAATTTGAAGATAGGTTCGACAGACTCCAATGAGTTGTCACTTAATTAGACAATACCCCCCATCTATTAATAGTCAATAGTCCAATTTCCACAAGTGTCGGTCTTTTGCCCAAACCTTAATTATGGTACAAAATCCAATAACCCCGTCTTAATATTTAGTCAAACATCACGATTACTTCGGCTTAAATAAGCATAATAATAACTTAGTTACGAGACATTAATTTAAAAAGGAAGAACATAACTTACAGTGATTATTAATCGTGTAGCGTTACACGGACAGAGTTTCGACTTTAAAACCCGTAAAACATTCCTTACAATAACCCAATTATTATTAAACTTAAACTAAAATTAAAATTATAATTATAAATATATATATTACATGTAAAGAGAAAGAAAGAAGAAAAGGTGTACATAAATCGATCAAATGAATTGCCTTTTATAGGCAAATATTGAATTGAAATTTTCACTTATGACCCCTTAACTATGCTCAATTAACAACTTTTTATTATTTATTATTATTCTTATTATGAATTATTTAAATATTATATTATATTCTTGTGCATAGTTGACTTGTACTTTCAGCTCCATTGCGTCGAGCGTTGATAGTTGGCTCGGGTACCGGTTCTGGATTTTTGAATGTCCTTTCGTATAATTTAATATCTTGCACTTTGCGTTTTGTAACTTGTACTCTTGTCATTTTTAGACGTTTCTCATCAATAAATTGAACCTTTTGAATTGTATCTTGTACATTTGAGCTTTTTGGACGTTTGTGTCTTCAAATCTTCGTTTTCGCCTTTTGTCTTCGCACTTATTTATTTAAACAATTACAATGAAAATATAATACAATTACATATGAAAACCTGTTATTTAGAAGGGATATTGCTATGAAATATATGTTCCTTTTTAGCCTTATCAAATATCCCCACACTTGAGCGTTGCTTGTCCTCAAGCAATACAGAACTTGAAATAAAAACATACATGAATCACTTTTTTATTCATCACACTTTGTACATTAGTGATTTTGATATGGTGGTATAAACAATGATAGTAACGATAGAACCATGGTTAAAGGTGGGTGTGTCATCCACAGTTGCCTCGGGTTTAGGTCAACGACACTTGCAATCAAATAGCCGATTTACTTTCGGTTTCCAAAGCAAAGTGCACATTTGAAAGGTGGTTTACAGTCCCACATGACTATGAAAATGTAGATCCTTAAGAAAATTGGATCTTTATGAAAACATTTGATCTTTTTGAAAATTTAATCTAGCTTTTACCCTAGATAAGTTTTCCGGAATAACCCTTCACCGGTGTTTGCAAAATATTTTTGTGGGTTGTGTGGGTTTCAGATATGAAAATTTTAGCTCAACACTTGTGGTTTTGTGTTACCCACTTGCTAACCTTGTATTGGGAAAGCAACACGTCCAGTTTACTTGTTCTGTATATTACCTTTCGGTAAACTACCGTCCGGTTGTAAAGGAAAGCGATGAACAAGAAACTGTTAAGGCAATGTCTAATGACATGCATATGATTATGGTCTTAAAACGTGTCGGATGCTAGTACTATCCTTTGTAGGAGCAATAGTAAAGATCATCCTATGATTTTTTGATCTGGCATAAGGTCCTGTCTCCGACCATGCTATGCAACCACCGTTTCTTACGGTTGACACCCGATTTGGTTCAGGTGACCTAATGAATTCTGATGAATTCTCAGGATTTTACGTTCAATGGTAATGAACGCATTGAAAATAGGTTTTCAGAAAACAAATCGATTTTATTTTTGATCAAAATATTTTCTCGTTCAAGCTCGAGTTTAGATATATTGAATTCCATGAGTTTGTAATTCTCAATCTTTAAGGTCAATCTCTAGGATTGAGTAATATCAGTCTTAAAAGCTGATTTTTGATCTTTAAGGAGATTATCCTTTCTGGGGATTTGATTCATTAGTCTTATCAAGCTAATTTGCACGGTGCCCCCCCATTATGCGAGATAAATCCTTCTCATGGTTAGGATAAATCTGACCACATGGCGACCCTGTTTGATCCTGAGGTCCGTGGATTTCCTGCTGATTTTAGAGATGACTTTTCTAGATTTTTCGTCAACCTACAGCTGGTCTGAATGACAACTTCATGACCTAAATCAAGAAGCGCGCTTCTTTTTCGGAAGACTTTACTTCCTTTTAATGATGGAATTGATTCATCGTGTAGATCCATCTTTCTTACAGTAAATCTGGTAAACCAGTTAATTTAGTCCAAAGTAAAAGCACCTGCAATAACTTTACAAAAATATGTGATAGATAGTTTTTAATTAAATAACTTGGTACATTCTCCCCACACTTGGCTTTTTTCATGCGTCTTTTTATATCTTAATAAATAAATTCAAGCATTTTAGTTGTTTCTCAATTTATGTCCTTTCCGAGGTAACAATAATTTCGGCATTAACACCTAGTTTTATCGTTCATAAATATGTATAAACATGATTTTGAATTCATTTAGTTAAAAAATTTTAAAATTTTCATAATATTTAGAAAATAAGCCAAGTATAAACCCGAGAGAATTTATAACTCTTCCCCACACTTGAGATCATGCAATGCCCTCATTTGCATGAAATCAGACTATAATTATAAATTCATGAGGGTGATTAGTGTAGGAAAGTGATTAAAAATACCCAGTTTGTAATTACAAAGCTCGTCGAATGATAGATGGCGCCCCTCATCGTTCATTCCTTCATTTATTATATCACATTTGTTGTTTTGCATCTTGTCGTCAAAATCAGTAGCTTTTGCTGAACTTAATGTTAGTCTTTGAAAGTGCGTTGTTTTACCCTGTTGTTTACATGATAAAATACAAACATATATACATATTTTTAAAGTTGGGTATATTACCCCACGTTCAAAATTTTATAAAATCAAATATTTTTTTTTTTTTCATACTTTAAATCAATAAAATTAAAAATAATGATGACAAAATTTTTCGCCCCGCCCTCGGGTAAAGTAATTTCGGCTCAACGACCTAGTCTTCAACTCACGACGAATTTTAGAAATCATTTTTTTCAACTTAATGAAATAAAGTAAATTTTTGTTTTTAAATTCACACAAAACTTAAAAAGAAAACATATTAATTTCATATAAAACCTAAAAAATAAAAAAAATTCAGAATGGGGGGAAAAAACTAATTCTTTAGTGTCTGCTAGTGGAAAAGACCAATCGGATTCCATTCTCGGAACTACACGAGAACAGAACAACTAACTCCAAACAGCATTTTCTTTTTAGAATATTTGAATCTCCTCACACTTAGGTAGATGTGGTGTCGAAATTGTGATTAACTTCATCGTCAATTTCTCTTGGACCATAATCAACTTGCATATCTGTGACTTTTGCTTTAAGCCAGTGACCAGCTTTTTCTGTAATATCCACAAATTCAACTAGCTTCGCCTTTTCTTTAGGCGACAGATTGGATACTAACCGGTTATATAACTTAAAGTTCCCCTTACTTTTAGCATCAATAACCCGTTCAAAAAGTTTCTTAATTGAACTGTTAATAACGGGGTCATTTAATTTCGTATCAACTATGGGGTTCTTTATTATCAAGTCATCATTAGGTGTTACTTCATTTTCCCCACACTTAGGCGTTCTATTATTGTTAAGCATTACCGTTGGAGTTGGTAAAACAACATGGTTCTTACCAATTGTTTTTGTCAGTTCAACGGTTTTGGTTTGTGGATATTTAGACTTTCGAATCATAAAGGTGATCGATTTCTCATCATTACTAAGTGTCATTCTACCCTTTCTTACATCAAATAACGCCCCGGTAGACGCTAAGAATGGTCGACCTAAAATTAGAGGAACGTTTGAGTCCTCTTCTATGTCAATGACAATGAATTCGACTAGAAAGGTTAAATTACCTACTTGAACGAGTAGGTTGTCAGCAATTCCAATTGGGTGCTTAATGGTTTGATCAAGTAGTCGAACACTCATATCCGTTGGAGTTAACTCACCTACACCTAATCTCTTATATAATGAAAGAGGCATAATACTTACACTCGCACCTAAATCTGCTAGTGCATCATACATGACACAATCACTAAGTAGACAAAGAACAATAAATTCACCTGGATCACCTATCCTAGGTAGAGGTTTTAATGGAACTGTCTTCACTGGGTTTACTTCTACGGCTTTTATTTCTTGCACTTTCCTATTCTTCTTCTTCTTCTTTCCAGAGGTATCACAAACTTTATTACCTATTACTTGCTCATACTCAACTCCTTTTCATGGAAATGGGATGGGTGGTCTGTATGGTGGCACCACTGGCTTTACATACTCGGGTGGTGGTGGTGGTGTAACTTCTTCATTGTTACTTACATCTAAAACCTCCCCATCTTCTGATGCTGGTTTTTCAGAATTTGTTGAAACCATATTAACATTTTCATTCTGAGGATTTACTTCAGTATTACTCGGTAGCTTTCCTTGTTTCCTTTCACTCATCAATCTAACAAGAGTACCTACTTGTTTTTCTAGATTCAAAATAGAAGCTTGTTGAGTTCTAAATGACTGATCAAACCTCTCATTCGTTTGAGTTTGAGTTTCAATAAATTGTGTTTGATATTCAACTAGCTTAAATACCACTTCTTCCAGATTTGACTTTTTCTCTTCAGTTTGTTGTGGTGGTTTATACAAGCCAGGTCTTTGTTGATTGAAAGTGTTGTTTTGAGTTGGTTGGTTATTCGGACCTTGTTGGTTATACGAGTTATTGTCGGGTCCTTTTGGATTGTAAAGAATGTTTTGATTTCGATTGAAGTTTGGCCTTGGCGGTTGATAATTATTCTGATAACTATTTTCCAGCCTTTGGTTCATGTAGACAACATTCTCACGTTGTTCCATCGTTTGTTCAATGTGACAGTCTTTCATTAAGTGTGGTCCACCGCATTGCTCACAACTGATTCGTATTGCGTGAATATCTTTATTCATTTTTTCCATTCGTCTCTCGAAAGCATCTATTTTTTCGGAAACGGAATCAAAGTTATGGCTAGAATCGGCTCTAGCCGCTTTAGATGAATGATATATATCTTTCTCTTGGTGCCACTCATGAGAGTGTGAGGCTGTGTTATCAATAATTTTGTAAGCTTCAGTTGCGGTTTTCTTCATAATGGAACCACCAGCTGTTATGTCGATGTCTTTTCGTGTAGCAACGTTGACACCTTGGTAGAATATTTGTACTATTTGATAAGTGTCTAAACCGTGTTGAGGACATCCTCTCAACAACTTTCCAAATCTTGTCCACGCCTCATATAGAGTTTCATTTGACTTTTGTGTGAACGTAACAATTTCTCCTTGAAGTCTCACGGCTTTAGATGCCGGAAAGAATCTTTTAAGAAATTTCTCAACTAAAACATCCCATGTGTCAATCGCCCCTTCAGGTAACGATTCTAACCAATCTTTGGCTTCTCCCTTTAAAGTCCAAGGAAACAACATGAGATAGATCTGTTCATCCTCAACTTCTCGAATTTTGAATAGTGTACAGATCCTATTAAACATACGAAGATGTTCGTTTGGATCTTCCTTCGGCGCACCACTATATTGGCACTGATTAGTTACCATGTGTAGGATTTGTCCTTTGATTTCATAATCTGGCGCATTAATGTCTGGCTTAATAATGGCGTGACCTTGGCCCGTGCGTGTGGCTCTCATTCGGTCTTCCATACTTAGAGGTTCCAGATTTTCCATAATTGAATTTGTTGAATACGAATCACTAGAAGATTCTGATTTAATGGTTTGTGGTTCAGGAGGAATGATTAGTGGTTCTGGATCTTGGAATTGTCCCTGAATATTCTCCGGATTCTCAATTGTGAGGTCGGGTTCAAAAGATGGATTATCGAAATTTGAGTTGGAGTTCTTGGTCGACTAGATGATGATTCTAAAGAAAAATCAACGGCGACAATATTGGCTAGATGTCTTGATCGAGTTATAGGTGGTGAACGTATGAAAGGTGGTGAACGTTTTACTCGGTGCATTCACTGAATATCCTATTAGTTTTTAAAAGGAAAGAAAAATTATATAAGTTATCCAATTAATAGACGTTTCTGATTTTACCCACGTTTCGAATAGCCAAAAGATGCAGCAGAGGGGCAGGATTCGTTTGGTCTCAATATAATTGAGTACTGTTTGGCTCCAATAACGCGGTCCACGTACAAATCCAACTATTACTACGAACCAGAAAATTTTGATGTCTATCAATTTAACCACTTAAAATAAATTTTCGTAATTTTAAGAAATTTAGATAAGAAGTAGAATAAAAATCTTATCCTAAAACTAGAATAGCGAGAAATAAGAAAGAAAAAAAACGCGTCGAAAAAGGTCGAAAAATAAAAGGTCGAAAAATAAAAATAAGAAAGTAGCGCGAAAAACGGCGTCGCAAAATTCTAAAGCACATAAATCTTAGTCTAAGGAATAAGCACTTAAGGAATTTTACGGCAAACCTAAAAATTCTAGAAATAAAAATAACTATGGCAAAACTAAACTTAATACTAAAAATTGTAACTAGAGTCTAAAAATCTAAAGGTAATAAAAAAAAACTTTTTTTTTTATTTTTTTTATATTTCGTTTTTTAAGGATTTTAAAATTTTTTTTTTAAAAAATTTTTTTTTTATATATATATATTTTTTAAAACTTTTTTTTTTAAATTTTCTTTAAAAAAACGATTTTTTTACATTTTTTTTAAACGAATTTTTTTTTTAAAAAAAATGATTTTTTTCTTTAAAAAAAACGATTTTTTTACACAAATTTTTTTTTTAAAACGAAATTTTTTTTCTTAAAAAAAATGATTTTTTTACCCAATTTTTTTTTTTTAAAGGAATTAATAATTTTTTTATTATTATTATTTTTTTTCAAAACTTTTTTTTAACTCATTTACAATTCATGAATAGTAAATGAAAAGAAATTAATTAATTTACTATTCACATGAAAGCGACATGATAGAAATTATTAATTGCAAGTTACATAATATACCCCTAAAATATTTAATAAATACGACTTTTTAAAACTTTTACGATTCAAAATAGTAAAGGAAAGAAATTAATTAATTTACTATTCACATGAAAGCGACAATGTAGAAATTATTAATTATAAGTTACATAATATACCTCTGAAATATTTAATAAATACGACTTTTTAAAACTTTTACGTATCAAATTTGATTCTAAAATATTATTATATTATTATATTTTATTTTAATATTATTATATTATTATATTTATTAAATTATTATATTTAAATTAATATATCTTTAATCAATCAAAAACTAAAAAAAAAAACTTAAATACCCCGTGAAAACACAAAAAGTGTCCCCGAAATTACTTTTTTTTATAACTATATTTTTACAGATATAAATTAAAAATATAGCGTTTTAGCGCTCCCCGGCAGCGGCGCCAAAAACTTGATGATGTAGCGTGAGGGTACGATATAGTATTATTTTTAATACAAAATACTACAAAATATGACACAACTTTTATTAATTTACGGATGGGATATACATAAACCTTGCTACAACATTATAGGCAGTGTACCTAATCGTAGAGTAGTGTAGTTTTTAGTAAGTCCGGTTCGTTCCACAGGGAGCTAGTGATTACGTACTATATTTTTATAAAACTATATTTATATAAATATATATATATATATATATATATATATATATATATATATATATATATATATATATATATATATATATATATATATATATATATATATATATATATATATATATAAGTAGTAATATTATTATAAAAGGGGGTTTTTTACCGTTTAATGATCGGTTTGTCGATTTTATATTTTTAAGCGTAAAGATAAATGACAATAATTAAAGTGCGTAAAATATATAAATGACAATAAATAAAATAACAATAAATAAAATTGCGATAGAATATGAAATAAAATGATTATGCTTATTTAAACTTCCGTAATCATGATGTTTAACGTTTTGATTTTAATTAATTGTTACTCGGGTTAATTGTCCTTTGTCATGGTTTATTTGATACATATCTAGTTTTTATCCATAATAGTCCATCGGTCATAAATATAAAGTGCGAGTGTCCTCGTCAAATTACCCTTATACCCGAAGTCAAATATTCCAACTAATTAAGGATTTAAACTGTGACGCAGTTATCACTTCTGTCAACAATTACACCAGTTATCACTGTATGTAATCCACCCCTGTTTTGATTAGATATGAATATTAATTTACCCACTTGATCAGTTTGAATAATCAATTACCCAACCCGAATAATTAATTAAATGATTATAATAGATTCCATATGAACGTCACTAAATAGGACAACCATAATCATTATTAATTATTAGGATAATTAATTTGAAGATATGTTCGACAGACTCCAATGAGTTGTCACTCAATTAGACAATACCCCCCATCTATTAATAGTCAATAGTCTAATTTTCACAAGTGTCGGTCTTTTGCCCAAACCTTAATTATGGTACAAAATCCAATAACCCCGTCTTAATATTTAGTCAAACATCACGATTACTTCGGCTTAAATAAGCATAATAATAACTTAGTTACGAGACATTAATTTAAAAAGGAAGAACATAACTTACAGTGATTATTAATCGTGTAGCGTTACACGGACAGAGTTTCGACTTTAAAACCCGTAAAACATTCCTTACAATAACCCAATTATTATTAAACTTAAACTAAAATTAAAATTAAAATTATAAATATATATATTACATGTAAAGAGAAAGAAAGAAGAAAAGGTGTACATAAATCGATCAAATGAATTGCCTTTTATAGGCAAATATTGAATTGAAATTTTCACTTATGACCCCTTAACTATGCTCAATTAACAACTTTTTATTATTTATTATTATTCTTATTATGAATTATTTAAATATTATATTATATTCTTGTGCATAGTTGACTTGTACTTTCAGCTCCATTGCGTCGAGTGTTGATAGTTGGCTCGGGTACCGGTTCCGGATTTTCGAACGTCCTTTCGTATAATTTAATATTTTGCACTTTGCGTTTTGTAACTTGTACTCTTGTCATTTTTAGACGTTTCTCATCAATAAATTGAACCTTTTGAATTGTATCTTGTACATTTGAGCTTTTTGGACGTTTGTGTCTTCAAATCTTCGTTTTCGCCTTTTGTCTTCGCACTTATTTATATAAACAATTACAATGAAAATATAATACAATTACATATGAAAACCTATTATTTAGAAGGGATATTGCTATGAAATATATGTTCCTTTTTAACCTTATCAGTTAACTAACTAGTTACACTTGTAAGTACTACTTACATGTAATATTGGGCTAGTTAAGTCCACTAATAATGTAGGGTGGGCTTGGAAGCCCAAAGTCATAAGTCCATTTCACTACTAAAGCCCAAGTTCACTTAATTAACAAATTAATCCATTTAAAGCCCAAGTAATTAACCAACAACCTTAGTTAATTAAAATGATTAATAAAACTAATCATGAATGTAAATAATACTTGAAAATATTATTCGTGCAAGTTTCGGGTGTCACAAAGACATTTCGGGCAATTAAAGTCAAGTTCGGGCAATCATGGCAACATGTAAATGTAATAACGTACATTAGTTTTATCACACGTATTAATAATAATAATTATTAATAAATAAACGTTGGAAAATCCAGGGTCGTTACATTTGGCATTGTTATTACCGAAAATAACATTGCAACTCTTTTTCAAATTAGCCAATTTTATCACAACTTCAACAAATCAACTTCAACTTCCATTCGAATTAGCCTTATTATAATCTCGATATATAAGTTTGCCTGTCGTCATCGTTACCGGAGAACCGTTTATATTTCACCACATTAGCAGTAAAATTACCAGCAACTTCAATGAATTTGGACTTTCCAAAAAATCATTATATTCATTGAAACCCCATCTTATATTCATATATACCCTGTAACAATAATTTCCATACCAATTACCGGGAATCAGCAATCAGTATTTTGAATCTCGTAGCATTTCTACATCAATAGTTATATGTATACATATAACAATTATCTCCTAGAATTACGACCTTCAATTCTGAAATTTTGAAAAGGCACCCTGTTTACGAATCGATACTCTGAATGTTGAAAAAGCTGAATGAAGCAGCAGAAACTGTAGGCAACCGTAAACGACCTTAGTCATCGAAAGTTTGATGATAAAGATTAATATGTTGGAAAAGCTTAGAAACGTTGGAACTGGAAAACGGATAGAGTTAACCATGAAGGAGACCAAGGACAAATACAAGGACCATACCCTATATTCAAAGAAATCCAGATAATTCTGGATCCGTTGAAATCTTTAGAGAATATCTTGCCACGAAGTCATGTTAAAATCTTGCGGTAAATCTTTCTCCATCAACCATCGAACTTAGAAATTCCAAAATATCATCATCAATATCTTCGATATTTCTGAGGATATTTTCATAAATATTCTCATCCGAAATTATATACCTCTTCGTGCTTCCTGTGTATCATTATATTGGAAACGTTCAAGAGAAAATTTAGTACCGAAAAGTAGATTATGCGAAACTATGAAGAAAGCCGTGGACAGATCACAAAGAATAAGTTGACTTCAAAGAATCCAAATGATTCAATGTCTGCTAAAGTCTTTAGTGAATATCTTGCTCCTTACTCTAAACCTTTGCAGACAATAATTTCTATCATCCGCTGATCTTAGATATTTCGAGATATTATCGTATCTTTCATTATAAATATCCTCCATATTTCTGGAGATATTTTTATAACTATTCTTATCTGAAATCATTAATCTCTTCGTGCTATCAGTATTACATCATATAGAAACTGTTAGTTTCTATATTCTGTAAACTTTCGAGCTTAAAATATGAATGTTATTGAAGTAATGTTGGGAACTAATACATGAGTTAGTATAATATAATGACACTTGATCAACGTGATTATATTACAGTAAGTCATGCTGAGTTTCTAATGGGACGTGATGATTCACAGATCCTAACGTCATCACGTGCCATGTTACATAACTCTTTCATTATGCTTAACTTCTGAACATATCAAGAAAGTATTTTCTTGATAGTTCTATTCTCAGTGATTCTGGTAATTTGATAAATCAAATCGTGCTAATACATTAGTTCTTATTTAGAACACGATGTTTATTCGAAATTCCATACTTACGAATTTTGGACCATTACTCGCTTTACTAGAGGTCGGGAGGATAATAAAAAGGCAAAGAGATCCAAAATATAAGAAAAAATATAAAGCCCAACAACAACACCGAAATTAAAAATCGTGAATATCAGTGCGTATAGCAATATAAATACACGGGAGGATTATAAATACAATAATCCCTAAAGCATAGTAGAAATAATCGGATTTATCCGGTGGAAGTTGGAAAAGGAGAATGATTGTTGCGATAATCAGGATAAGGAAAAGGATCAGAACTGGATTAAGCATTTCATGATCTTTTGAATTTGGGAATTGAGTATTGAAGTGGTGAAGATTAATGGAACGGAAAAGGTAAAATTTATAGTGAAAATATCAGACAGAGGAATCAAGGCAGATCACCGCATTTAATTATAGAAATCTAAATTTCCTTATTCGTAGAAGAATCAAATCTTTTAGATTTCAAAGATTTTCTTCAAATCCCTTAAATTCCGAAATTCAACCAAAACAACGTCAAAAGTTAAGACGCATCCTGTTTTCTAAATTCAATCGTGACTACGTCAAAAAGTTAAGATGCATCTTACTTTAAAAATTCAACCCTGACTCTGTCAAAAGTTACGACGAATCTTTACTTATCCTATTTCAATCTTTTGTGATAATTTCACTCGTACGCTTCGAATAATTGAGTTGTTTTTATCACCTGATGGTGATAAAACTTTAATTATTGACTCATATTCATCATGAAAACATTTTTATTGTTAGCCATGACGACCACACTCAAATTTTGGGACGAAATTTCTTTAACGGGTAGGTACTGTGATGACCCGGAAATTTCCAACCAAATTTAAACTTGATCTTTATATTATTTCGACACGATGAGCAAAGTCTGTAATGTTGAGTCACAAATATTTTGAACTGTTTCATATGTTCGTTTGACTTTCGATCATTCCCGACGATTCACGAACAACTATTTGTAAATAGATAATGTATATCTTTAAATAGGTATAGGTATTTACAATTTGAAATATAATTTAGAATATTATGAATATTAAGATTTATATTGTAATAAATAAAATAAAATGTGATTAATGGAAACTATAGATTATAAAAATATATATATATATATAAATATTACTTGTAAATATATAATATTATATTTAGTTGTTTAAAGAATATAATCAATATATTTATTTACTTAAACTTGTTAATTAAGATTTGATATATATATATATATATATATATATATATATATATATATATATATATATATATATATATATATATATATATATATATATATATATATATATATATAGAATGTGTATATTGAAAATGAATGAGTTTGAGCTTAAATAGTAAACGTCAGTAAAACTCGGTTGGCATTTCGCCAGTGTTCATATAGTTCTAATACGTGTTTAATAAGATTGAAAATAAAAATTGAACTGTAAATTGATTACGAAGATTTTAGGTTTGATAAAAATATTTTTTACATTTTTAAGTTTAAATATTGGTACTCCGTATATATTAATTGGAACAGAAAATAAATATTTATTGAGCATTTTTTATCAGGTTTCAAACAGTTAATGAGTGAAATAATTAAAAATATTTAATCTAAAAAATATGGGATTTTTAGGGATACTTTTATACGTTAACTGTTTAGCAATGGACCCGATATAGCCATCTGGGATAAACTGTCGGTAGAAAACTGTTGTGGGTGCACGTTTATTAATCTTGTGATATAAGAATTATATTATAATATTAATAAATTATAAATTATGTTACTTTTATATATATACAATGTACATATATGCAGATGCATATCACTAGAAAGAAAACCCCAAGCTCCATCACCAAATCTCTATCACCACCTCTCATCGCTATACAACCGCCATACTCCATCACCGTGGCACCTATATCATTGCAAACCACCATGAACCACCACATTTATGTTGTATTCTTGTTATTATTCGAATGGTACATCCATTCTTTTTCCTGTTTTCCTCGCCACACCACCTCACCCCTTGACTACCATCATATCACCTCAATCGCCACTATAACACAACCACTTGCAGAGCCACCACCATCATCATTATTTTCTTTTCCTTTTTTAACTATTTCTGTTCGACGAAACTGTTGTATTTCAATATATATATTTGTCTCGCTACATCTCTCTCTCTCTCTCTCCCCTCTACTAATCGTGAACCACCATCAAACGTTTATATTGATTTCGCTTTTAAAGTATCTGATCACCACCACAGACCCGCCGCCTTATAAATCGCTGATTGAACTGTTATGATGGCTGCAACCCACTTCTATTTCGTGTTTATACTTCGGGCTACTGTCTAGCTGCATCTATTACTTCCAAACGATCATCAAACATTGCTACAACTTCCAATATAATTCGCTACTACTGCAGTTTCGTATATTGTTTTTGTTTCAAACCACCTCACTACCATCATTGACGGACAACAGATGCTACTGCCCTCATATTACTATTTTCTCGTTAAAAACCAAAACCCAAAAAGAACCAGGCTGCTGCTAAGCTGTTTATTTACTTTCGTGTCACTATTTACGGGTTCAAACCGCAACCATATAACCATCACAAACAGCCACTCTCACCTGCGATGATGCTACTGCTACACCTGCGTTTTGTTTTTAATTATGTATTCGAATCAAACTGCTACGGTTGCAGCATGTTTTCTATTTTGATTCCTGTTAAATGATGAAGATAAAGATACGAATATGATAATGATGAGATGATCCTGTGAAAGAGTGATGTTATGGTGAAGGAGGTGATGGAGGTGAAGATGATAAGATGATGATGATAATGAATTGGTAGAGATGAAGGGAAGAGAGATATAATTTACGGATTAATTAATTATAGTTGTAAGATTATCATAAAAGCATTCGGTAGCGTGATGGTTAGGTGTTGGTGCGGGTGAGCGAGAGGTCCTGGGTTCAAACCCAGGCAACCACAATATTTTTATTTATCAGAAGAAGATGGACTGGGTTAGAAACTTGGGCCGAATTCTGTGGTATTCATGGGCTGAGACAAAAAGAACGCGATATATATATATATATATATATATATATATATATATATATATATATATATATATATATATATATATAAATGGGTTATGATTTAATTCAGAAATACTGAAATGGCGTAATGGTTTGAGGGAGTTTTGGGTAGACGAGAGGTCGCGGGTTCGAACTCGCGGGCGAGCAGTTATTGTTCTTAAAGCCTTTTAAGGTAGTTTTATTATTATTATTATTATTATTATTATTATTATTATTATTATTATTATTATTATTATTATTATTATTATTATTATTATTATTATTATTATTATTATAATTATAATTATTATTATTATTATTATTATTATTATTATTATTATTATTATTATTATTATTATTATTATTATTATTTTGATTATTTTGATTATCATTTATGTGATTATTATTACTAATGTTATTACTATGAGAATTATTATTGCCATTGATATTATCGTTATTATTAGTAGTATAACGTTTATTATTATTATCATAGCTATAAGTATTAAAACCATTATTATTATTATTATTATTATTATTATTATTATTATTATTATTATTATTATTATTATTATTATTATTATTATTATTATTATTAACATTAACAATGTATTTATTATTATAAATTTTGTCGTGCAGGTATTAGTTATCATTATTATTAAGATTATAGTTATAAATAAGAATATTTTTATTAGTAACATAAGTAGTATATAAATATTATTATCATTACTATTATTAATATAATCACTAGTATTATTATTATTAAACTTATTATCATTATTATCATTCTTATAAAATTATTATTTTGTTATCACTAAAACTATCAATATTATCATAAATAGATACTTTTATATAAAGATACATTACACTATACTTTTATTACTAAAAAGATATTAGTTAAGCTATATCAACTAAAATATAAATATATACTAAACTTTAATATATGGTTTTTATTATTAATGGTAAGTAATAGTTATATTAAACATATAAATTAAATATATTAACTTTATCTGAATAACATATATTATAACAAGTATATTATTAGTAACAAATATATATATATAATTGATCGATTACGATTACGTGTATTAATATATATATATATAAATGATATAGGTTCGTGAATCCGAGGCCAACCCTGCATTGTTCAGTATCGTCATATGTATTTTTACTACAAAATACAGTAGGGTGAGTTTCATTAATCCCCTTTTAAATGCTTTTGCAATATATATTTTTGGGACTGAGAATGCATGTGCTTTTATAAATGTTTTACGAAATAGACACAAGTAATCGATACTACATTATATGGTTGAATGATCGAAATCGAATATGCCCCTTTTTATTAAGTCTAGTAATCTAAGAATTAGGGAACATACACCCTAATTGACGCGAACTCTAAAGATAGATCTATCGGGCCCAACAAGCCCCATCCAAAGTACCGGATGCTTTAGTACTTCGAAATTTATATCATGTCTGAAGGAGGATCCCGGAATGATGGGGATATTCTTAAATACATATTGTGAATGTCGATTACCAGGTGTTCAATCCATATGAATGATATTTTTGTCTCTATGCATGGGACATATGTTTATGAGAAATGGAAATATGAAATTTTGTGGTCTATTAAAATTATGAAATGATTATTTATGTTAAACTAATGAACTCACCAACCTTTTGGTTGACACTTGAAAGCATGTTTATTCTTAGGTACGAAAGAAATCTTCCGCTGTGCATTTGCTCATTTTAGAAACATTACTTGGAGTCATTCATGGCATATTTCAAAAGACATTGCATTCGAGTCGTCGAGTTCATCAAGATTATTATTAAGTCAATTATAGTTGGATATATTCTGAAATGGTATGCATGCCGTCAATTTTCATTGTAAAGAAAGATTGTCTTTTAAAATTGAATGCAATGTTTGTAAAATGTATCATATAGAGGTCAAATACCTCGCGATGTAATCAACTGTTGTGAATCGTTTATAATCGATATGGATTTCGTCCGGATGGATTAGGACGGGTCTTCACATTATGGTCTACTGATATGGCCAAAACGGGCGGTTTTATTTTTGCAAGGCGTCAGAAACGGCTTATTAAGAGAGAGAGCAATAGTTTTAAATTTATATTTAGCGGGGCCTAAATCGTACTACTCCTTATTATGAGTAAGGGAAGTATGACCTAAGGTCTTATTTTTAAGATATGAGTATAATCGAACCTATAATTAAAGCTTAAGATAATCCTAAAGTGAAGGAGTAGTGGGTTATTCCTAATTGTTAGGTTTTCTAGTTTATAAGATAAAATAAAGTAAATGCGATAAAATTTGTAATTCAGATAAGTTAAAACAAGCGTATACTATGACTTCATTAGTTACTTTGCCGAGATTATGGAATGCTGGCTCATGAATAGGTAGTGGCCTTGTATTCATTACACTAGTCCTAAACGCCCCTATCATAAGACATGTCAATGGGTAATGTGATAAGCTCGAAGATTCTGAATAGACAGCAACGTCCCTTACCCCCTACGCCCGTGCAATCTGACTACAGGCATACACGTTCAGGCGGCTCGTCCAATTGACCGATTCGGTTGGGTGACGTATTAACATTCCACAACGGTCTAAACTTTCTTAAGCATAATAGAATATAGGGTTTGCCATATCCGAGAGATGTGATGTGTTTCGATGCTTTCGTTAATGATTAGTGTTGGTACAATTTTCCGTATAGTGGGTGTAAGGTACCAGTACAGAACAAATACACCTAGCATAAAGTGATAGTATGTTGATTGATGTTTTCCCTCGGGAAATAATCCCTGCAGACCCAGAACATGGATGAGAGATTCGTGGGGTGGCCTTAATCAATCTTTGGATCAATCTGTAATTAATCCGTCTAGCGTTCTGTTGCTAAGCGGTTAATGTTTTAGATTGAGAAAGACTGTGTGAGAGAGAAAGTGTACTTCTCTCTGACTGAAGTTCAGAGTAGATTCTGATGTGAAATGTGGTGACCCAAGGGGTCTATTTATAGGCGTAGAATGTCCGAAATTCTCGAGATACACGTGTCTATCGCTGATTAATTCTGTTATGGAAAGTATCCGGAACCGACTTAAGCGTGGCTGACGTGGCTGCGTGCCATTCACGCTCCTAGTAGAAGGGCTTAAGCATTGAAGCTGCCTGCAGGGCTTACGCATGACGCTGGGCGGCCTGCTGTGCGCTGGACGGCAAATGCTCAAAACTGCCAAGTATTGTTATCTTTTATGCTTTTTGATCCATTCTACTATATCAAAATGATGCTTTTTTGCGTGTATCCCCTAGGATACACCATTAAGTCTCTCAGGTTTAATGCCTTTATTTTTGCAAAAAATAAAGTCATTAAAGTATAAAAAATAAAAAATGTCTTTTACCTCGAAGACACAAAACTGTTGTAGCCGTCTGTTTTTCGGTGATGATGTCACTCTTCCAATTATAAACTTGCCCCTAAAATCATTTTTGATTTATTTTCGAAATTTAAATTATTTACTCGAGTAATCTGGTTCATACACGTGGCATGATCGTACCCTTTCATCATTTACCAATTTGACTATAAATAGTCTGTTCCCCTTTCATTTTTCCTTTTCCGAAACTGATCAATTTCTTTGAAGAACAACTGCAATTGCATTTTAGGGTTCATAGCAGTTAACTTCTCAAGGTTAGTTTTTCGATTCTCCCTTTTCTCTGTTTCTATTGCTTTGCCTTTGTCTCTACCATGGCCAAATCCATCAGCACCTCCGCACAAAAAGATACACGTGATGTAAGTACAATTCCTTCGGGCATTACAGAAGCAGAGATAAATAAACTTTGTATAGACCATAAGTATCTGAGGCTCTTAGATCCAATAGTTTCGTCATCACGTGATAGAGCAAATAAACCAACCAAAAAGATGATTACGCTGTACAAACTTCAAATAACCGTAGGAAACCTTCGTATTCCTCCATCCGTATTTCTTCAAAAAATGCATGCCCACTACGGGATAGGGCTAAGTCAAATTCACCCTCTCGGTCTTCAAAAAAATATTCTTTTTAAAATGTATTGTAATTATATGAATAGAGAACCTAGTGTAAATATCTTTCATGAGCTGTTTAGGACACAATTAGTTAGTCAATGCTGGTATACATTTGACTGTAAACCGTTAAAGACTTTTACTGGTGAAAAAGAAACTTCCCTGAAAAACTGGAAAGAACCCTATTTCTTTGTTAGTGAACGAGTTATTCAAGATGCTTGGGCAAATGTTCGCAAATGGAGAAAAACCAAGATTAGGGTGAGCAAATCCATTACTCTGTCAGATGATGAGAAAACAACAATAGAAGCTTGGAAGACATTGAAACTTCCACAAAGGTCCTATGCTGAGTATGAAGCCATTTTAGTCCTCTGCAACATGAGTGACAATTGGCGCTCTGGATATATGATAGTGTTGCACTGGGCAGGCCATGGTAGGCACCTTTATTAATATGTTATTGAAAGGATCCGAAACTAATCATCCGGACGATGTCCATATTGATTACAAACTAATTACAACAGTTGATAACATCGCGAGGTACTTGACCTCTAGAAGATACATTTTTACAAACGTTGCATTTATTCTTAAAAGGCAATCTATCTTTACATCAAACATTACTAAACTCGTCTAACATTTCTCGATATCCGAATGACCTATTCTGTCATTTACTTAATAAATGTCTTTAATGATCTTCAATGACTCGAATGCAACGTTCTTGTATCATGGCTTAAATGGTCCCAACTAGTATCCTTAATATGAGCTAATGCACAGCGGAAGTCTTTATTCATACCTGAGAATAACATGCTTTAAAAGGTCAACATAAAGTTGGTGAGATATATAGATTTGAAGCTAGCAGCGATATAAATATAGACCACAAGATTTCATATATAAACAGTTTAATAAAAATATTCTAAGTGGTTGAGCACTTGGTAACCATACTTAACAATTAATCACGTCGCATATTCCCTTTAATATGAAATCTTACTACACCGTACCAAGTGTAGTCACAAAACGAAGTACTGTGCAACCGTTGAATACTGGTCGTCCAGTCCGGTTGGGGTTGTCAGGCCCGATAGATCTATCAACAGGATTCGCGTTTACAATACCGCTGTAAATAATAGTTACCAAGCTACAGGGAAGTATGCCAGTGGTACAACTCAACGTAGAATATATTTTTCAGTTACTTGTGTCCATAACGTAAAACATAAAATACATGTATTCTCATCCCGAAATACTTAGAGTTTAAAAGTGGGACTATATACTCACTTTCGTCCTGAAGATATATATAATTTGACTTGGTCTCCGGTTGATATCACGAACCTATCCATATATAATATATCAATACCTTTTCTTTTTAAACAAACGTTATATATATATATATATATATATATATATATATATATATATATATATATATATATATACTTGTTATACTTTTAATACTTTGAATAATTCCTTAGTCCGTAGTTAGCATTTCGATGTTAGTAATTCAATTTTTAATGGTTCATTTTTAGATGTTTAATATACCCGCAATGAAATAAATAAAACCCCCAACGAAATAAATAAAACCCCATCGTATATGTATTGGTCGAGATTAATCTTGACCCACGGTACCGGTGTTGTCAAATGACGTATTGCGTACATAAAGTACCGGTGTTGTCAAATGACGTGTTGCGTACAATCATGGGATCTCATGATTAATCTTCTCGTATTATTTACGGGTGATCCTGAACCATATAAAATTAAATTATGAGTACATATGTATAAAATATCATGTTACTTTAGGAAGATGTGATTTATTTAATTTTCTCCAATTATTTTCGTGGCTAAACTAGTCTTGGATATCCGATTTTGTTTTGGTCATAATTTCTTCGTTACAACTCCGTTTTCGTTGATTCAACTTTCCACTTCCTTGGATCGAGTCCCTCTTTAAGAATATGAACTGTAAATACCTTAGTTTGTATTCGAAATCATAGGTCATAGGTCAAATTTTGGTGAAACTTATGAAGTTAATCATTTTTGTTACAAAAACATCATTTAATGACCATTTTTCTAAAAATACTTATACTATGAATTAAATCATGAAATTTTTATGTGTTAACATATTCATAAGAAATATCATTTTTCCAGAATATAAACCTCCAATTCAAAGTTCAAGATGGTTTTTAATTATCCAACCCAAAACAGCCCCCGGTTGCACTCCGACGTCATAAAAATAGTTTTTTAAGGTATTCTTTGAAAAACCAAGTTATACCTTGTTAAATTAGCATATGTTTAAGTTATATTACAGGTCTTGAAGTATTTTAAAAGTTAAGTTAGAAGGATCTATTTAGTTTGCAAACAAGTTTGAAATCATTCAAACTATGTTTTTGTTGTTAAAATTGTATACCATACAATAAGATAGCTATATATATATGAATCGAATAAGGTTATGAACAAAGTTACTACCTCAAGTTACTTGGACAAGATTGCTGTAAAAAAGGAGTAAAAACCTAGAACCAAAAGAGTGATGAAATTGGATGAAAGATTGGAAGTAAGTTTGTGTTCTTGGAAGGTTTTCTTGAAGTGTTGTTGTAAGAGTTTTCTTATGGTGTTTAAGTAAGGTTTTTATGGCTAGATCTTCTTGGTAATTTGCTGGATTGTTATGGAGTTCAAAGCTCTTGAAAGTGTGTGTGTTTTTAGCTAGAGAATGGAAGTAAAATGAATCAAAAATGATGATACATATATACTCCTAAAAATGTGATCTTTAAGGATAACATGACAAAATTTTAGTTTGTATTTTTGTAATTAGTCTTACAATCATTCAAAAGTAATTACCTTATACATAAGGCATTGAACAAGGCTGGTTAGGTGGTGATTTGATGTGTATATACCAATAGTAAATACGTATAGAAGCTAGGTATGATACGAGTACAAATACTCTAGATATACGTATAGAAATTTTGTGAAAAATGGAATGAGGATTCAAATATAGCTATCTTTTGTGAATACACTTATATGGTTTTATGTATTTAAGTCCTTAAAAGTGATTAAATACATTACATATACGATATATGTATAAACATTATAAGTCTTAAGTATTTATGTCAAATAACGTTACGTATGGTTATCGTTTTGAAAACTTAAGTTAGTAGTTTCAAAATATACTTGTAACTTATTGTTATTAATACAAAATGAGATATTAAACATTCATTAATCATGTTAAATATGTATATATACATATATATACACAAACATATAATTATCATATATTGTATAGTTCGTGATATCATCGGTCAAACTAGACGGTCAAACGTTGTGTAAAACTCTTTTCGAAAACATAAGTCTCAACAATTTAGATTGCTTATAATGTTGGTAAGGTTTAATTTATGTAAATATTAATCTTATAAGTATAGAACGATCGAAAAAGTGCGGGTCAACTTTAGGGTTTTTGCTTATCGTGTCGGAACCATACAGAGATTAGAGTTTAAATTTGGTCGGAAATTTCCGGGTCGTTACAGTACCCATCCGTTAAAGAAATTTCGTCCTCGAAATTTGGTAGAGGTTGTCATAAATAACAATAGGAATGTTTTCATGACGAATATGAGGTAATAATGAAATTTTATCATTATTGAAAGATTTAGATAAAACGATTTGGTTAAGTGAGACGCACGAGCGAAGCTATCACAAAAGAGTGAAATGAGTAAATATAGAATTGTTGTAACCGATGACGTGATTAGGATTGATTTCCGGAATTTATGGAAAATCTTACGTAATAAGATTTGGTTCTTTGGCGATCAAGATCTTCTTTGATTTAGTGCGGCGATCTGTTTTGATTTCTTTGTCGAATATTTTGCTATAAATCCATTTCCTTCTCTTCCTTATTTCCACAACTCACATCTTCTATCCTTTCTCCTTCAACTCATACCTTAAAGTATTCTTTTAAATGCTCCATCCCGTTCTAATTCTTGTTATACTTCTAACTTTCATATCTTTCATTCTTCTCTTTCATTTATCGCCAGAAGAATCTATTTACTTCTATCCTTTCCTCGGAATTATAATATTTTTAATTCTCCCGTGTCTTTACGTTGCAATACGTATTGATATACACGGTTTTTAAATCCTGGGTGATTTTCGGCCTTTGTATTCTTCATTATTTTTCAAAGCTTCATACTTTCGTTTTCTCTTCCTGACTTTGAGTCAAGCGAGTAATGGTCCGGAATTTGTAGATATGAGATTCGAAATGAGTATAGCTAATGCTCTAAGAAAGAAATGGTAATAGGACAAATTTTGATTTGTCAAATTACCAGAATACCCCGAAAAAGATAGAACTGTTAGGATGACATGTTCATATTACGTTTGAGAATTGGATAGAATGTAAGAGCCGTGTAACATGGCACATGATGATGGTACTGTGAATCATCACATTTCATTAGAAACTTAACATGACTTACTGTAATATAATGAAGTTGATCAAGTTTCATTATATTATACTAATTCATGCATCAGTTCCCAACACTGCTTCAGAACATTCCTATTTTAAACTTGAAGGTTTTAGAACTTAGAAACTAACATAGTTTCTTTTATGTTGTAACGCAGATATTACGGAGAGATAAATATTCTCAGATAAGAATAGTTGTGAAAATATCTCCAGAAATATGGAGAATATGTATAACGGAAGATATGAAGATATCTTATAATATCTAAGATAAGATGATGATGAAGAATATTATCGGGAAAGGTTTAGGATAAGGGGTAGGGTTTTTACTAATGGTTTCAGCAGGCACTGAATCGTTTGAATCCTTTGAAAGCAGATTCAGTTCTTGTGATTTATCTACATCCTCCTTCATACTTTGCTCAATCCGTTTTCCAGTTCCAACTCTCCTCTTTTTCTAAGCTTTACCAACACAATGTACTTCATCATTAAACTTTTGACTGTTAAAGTCGTTTACAGTTTTTGCTGCTTCTTCAGCATTTCAAGAACTACTTCATAGTCCAGGATGTTTTTCAGAACTTCACATTCGAAAAATGTAATTCTTAGGGATAGTCGTTCTCGGTATAACTGGGAGAATTTCTACGAGATTTTCAAAATACTGATTGCGGATTTCGCCAAAGAGATAACGAGTTGCTGGTACGTCTGCTGATGATGTTGTGAAAAAGGTTCTCTGGTAACAACGGCAAAAGGACAAAGTATAAATATCGAGATTATAATAGGAGTAGTCTCACTGAGAAGTCGAAGTGGAGCTGTGACAAAATTAGCTTCTTGAAAAGGAATCGTATGATTGTTTTTGATAATGAATGATAAGGAATTCGACGCGGATACGTTTTAACTATAACTTCGGTTTCGAAAATTTTTCAAGTGCATCACTGTATGCATAAATCTTTCTTCCGTAAACGAGGTGCGGCTGGTTCAACTTCTCGATCGAGGTGTTTTCAAGAATCATGAAAAGATTTGAATGAGGATTATAATTGTCGAAGTACAAATGAGGTTTAGGATGAAATCAAGTGGCAAACTTGAAGAATTGTTTAGTTTCATATGTTATAATCAACATTTTATTTTATTTTAATTGTCCAATGTTTCTTCTTTATGCCACTTGTTAGATTTGGATAGGTAAAAAATTCAAATATGAAATTTAAATGGAAATGGTTATTCTGGGGTGAACGGATACGTATATCGATGGTTGTAAGTAGAATAACAAATGACCGTTGAATCAGATTCAAGAATGTACAATATAACTTATTAATGTGAATTCTAAATATTCCTCGGGTACTACCCACCCGTTAAAATATTTTCATCATTATTAGTTTGTACGAAGGAATTTTTAATTACTATCTTTATGAAAATATACTTGCATATATATTTTCTTCAGAGATAATCATAGATTTAATGAGTCAATAAGATATTAAACTCATTTGATTTATCGTTAATTCTAGATTACATAATCTCTAAGACTTTAGAAATTACATAATCGTCATACGATACGTAAAGCGAAGATAATTGATGTAGAACGATATATAGAACGAAGATCATACTCGAAGTACAGATATTGAGTCGTGTGATGTTGATATTCGAGATACAGATTGTGATGTTGAGATTTTGGGGGTGACAAGAGTACTGTCGGCGTTGATGATGGTGGTATAGATTATGCTGCTGGTGCTGCTGCTGGTGTTTGTAACCTTCACACCGTATTTTCTAAAGCCACTACCCGAGCGCGAAGCTCGTTGACTTCTTCTATTATACCGGGATGATTGACGGTTGGAACGATCGAATGAACAAGATTCGAAATATGGGATAGTATGTAATCATGACGAGATACTCTAGAAATGAGCGAGAAAATGGTGTTTCGAATAGGTTCGCCGGTAAGTGCTTCAGGTTCATCGTTAAGAGGACAATTTGGTGGATGGAATAGATCACCTTCTTCTTGCCTCCAGAGATTTAGTATATTACGAACCCATCCCCAATTCATCCAAAATAGATGATGGGAAATTGGTTGATCCATTCCGGTGATGCTGTTCTCGGAGCTCGAATGGAAATCCATATCGGCGTAGCTATCGAAGTCGGAGGAATTCGAACTGGATGAAGAATCCATCTTGTATAGTCGGAGAAGTGAATTTTTGGGTTGGAATAGATTATAGGAGTTGGGTTTGGTACTCTTCAATACATAATTTACATATGTATATATAATATCAAAATCCCATGAATTACGGAGAATCTTTGAAATACGTCAGGCAATGTCTATAGTAACAGATACGCTAAGATATGAATTTTGTCTATACACTATCGATGCACTAAATGCAGTAAGACGTGTCTAGACTTAAGAATGATAAGCAGGCAGTTCCCTAAGGATGATAAGCAGATGATTTCTGACTAGGATTGATAAGCAAAACTTTTGACAGGCAGACACGGTCAAAGTCCAGACTCACTTAATGTATCCTAACAACTACTAGTTAGACACACTAATGCAAGGCCTGGTTCGCTAAGACCAACGCTCTGATACCAACTGAAAGGATCCGAAACTAATCATCCGGACGATGTCCATATTGATTACAAACTAATTACAACAGTTGATAACATCGCGAGGTACTTGACCTCTAGAAGATACATTTTTACAAACGTTGCATTTATTCTTAAAAGGCAATCTATCTTTACATCAAACATTACTAAACTCGTCTAACATTTCTCGATATCCGAATGACCTATTCTGTCATTTACTTAATAAATGTCTTTAATGATCTTCAATGACTCGAATGCAACGTTCTTGTATCATGGCTTAAATGGTCCCAACTAGTATCCTTAATATGAGCTAATGCACAGCGGAAGTCTTTATTCATACCTGAGAATAACATGCTTTAAAAGGTCAACATAAAGTTGGTGAGATATATAGATTTGAAGCTAGCAGCGATATAAATATAGACCACAAGATTTCATATATAAACAGTTTAATAAAAATATTCTAAGTGGTTGAGCACTTGGTAACCATACTTAACAATTAATCACGTCGCATATTCCCTTTAATATGAAATCTTACTACACCGTACCAAGTGTAGTCACAAAACGAAGTACTGTGCAACCGTTGAATACTGGTCGTCCAGTCCGGTTGGGGTTGTCAGGCCCGATAGATCTATCAACAGGATTCGCGTTTACAATACCGCTGTAAATAATAGTTACCAAGCTACAGGGAAGTATGCCAGTGGTACAACTCAACGTAGAATATATTTTTCAGTTACTTGTGTCCATAACGTAAAACATAAAATACATGTATTCTCATCCCGAAATACTTAGAGTTTAAAAGTGGGACTATATACTCACTTTCGTCCTGAAGATATATATAATTTGACTTGGTCTCCGGTTGATATCACGAACCTATCCATATATAATATATCAATACCTTTTCTTTTTAAACAAACGTTATATATATATATATATATATATATATATATATATATATATATATATATATATATATATATATATATATATATATATATATATATATATATATATACTTGTTATACTTTTAATACTTTGAATAATTCCTTAGTCCGTAGTTAGCATTTCGATGTTAGTAATTCAATTTTTAATGGTTCATTTTTAGATGTTTAATATACCCGCAATGAAATAAATAAAACCCCCAACGAAATAAATAAAACCCCATCGTATATGTATTGGTCGAGATTAATCTTGACCCACGGTACCGGTGTTGTCAAATGACGTATTGCGTACATAAAGTACCGGTGTTGTCAAATGACGTGTTGCGTACAATCATGGGATCTCATGATTAATCTTCTCGTATTATTTACGGGTGATCCTGAACCATATAAAATTAAATTATGAGTACATATGTATAAAATATCATGTTACTTTAGGAAGATGTGATTTATTTAATTTTCTCCAATTATTTTCGTGGCTAAACTAGTCTTGGATATCCGATTTTGTTTTGGTCATAATTTCTTCGTTACAACTCCGTTTTCGTTGATTCAACTTTCCACTTCCTTGGATCGAGTCCCTCTTTAAGAATATGAACTGTAAATACCTTAGTTTGTATTCGAAATCATAGGTCATAGGTCAAATTTTGGTGAAACTTATGAAGTTAATCATTTTTGTTACAAAAACATCATTTAATGACCATTTTTCTAAAAATACTTATACTATGAATTAAATCATGAAATTTTTATGTGTTAACATATTCATAAGAAATATCATTTTTCCAGAATATAAACCTCCAATTCAAAGTTCAAGATGGTTTTTAATTATCCAACCCAAAACAGCCCCCGGTTGCACTCCGACGTCATAAAAATAGTTTTTTAAGGTATTCTTTGAAAAACCAAGTTATACCTTGTTAAATTAGCATATGTTTAAGTTATATTACAGGTCTTGAAGTATTTTAAAAGTTAAGTTAGAAGGATCTATTTAGTTTGCAAACAAGTTTGAAATCATTCAAACTATGTTTTTGTTGTTAAAATTGTATACCATACAATAAGATAGCTATATATATATGAATCGAATAAGGTTATGAACAAAGTTACTACCTCAAGTTACTTGGACAAGATTGCTGTAAAAAAGGAGTAAAAACCTAGAACCAAAAGAGTGATGAAATTGGATGAAAGATTGGAAGTAAGTTTGTGTTCTTGGAAGGTTTTCTTGAAGTGTTGTTGTAAGAGTTTTCTTATGGTGTTTAAGTAAGGTTTTTATGGCTAGATCTTCTTGGTAATTTGCTGGATTGTTATGGAGTTCAAAGCTCTTGAAAGTGTGTGTGTTTTTAGCTAGAGAATGGAAGTAAAATGAATCAAAAATGATGATACATATATACTCCTAAAAATGTGATCTTTAAGGATAACATGACAAAATTTTAGTTTGTATTTTTGTAATTAGTCTTACAATCATTCAAAAGTAATTACCTTATACATAAGGCATTGAACAAGGCTGGTTAGGTGGTGATTTGATGTGTATATACCAATAGTAAATACGTATAGAAGCTAGGTATGATACGAGTACAAATACTCTAGATATACGTATAGAAATTTTGTGAAAAATGGAATGAGGATTCAAATATAGCTATCTTTTGTGAATACACTTATATGGTTTTATGTATTTAAGTCCTTAAAAGTGATTAAATACATTACATATACGATATATGTATAAACATTATAAGTCTTAAGTATTTATGTCAAATAACGTTACGTATGGTTATCGTTTTGAAAACTTAAGTTAGTAGTTTCAAAATATACTTGTAACTTATTGTTATTAATACAAAATGAGATATTAAACATTCATTAATCATGTTAAATATGTATATATACATATATATACACAAACATATAATTATCATATATTGTATAGTTCGTGATATCATCGGTCAAACTAGACGGTCAAACGTTGTGTAAAACTCTTTTCGAAAACATAAGTCTCAACAATTTAGATTGCTTATAATGTTGGTAAGGTTTAATTTATGTAAATATTAATCTTATAAGTATAGAACGATCGAAAAAGTGCGGGTCAACTTTAGGGTTTTTGCTTATCGTGTCGGAACCATACAGAGATTAGAGTTTAAATTTGGTCGGAAATTTCCGGGTCGTTACAGTTATGCTTAAATTATGTTAAACACAAATCACATGTATTCTTATATATGTGTATTCTGCTTGTATGTGTACTCATGTAATGCAGAAGGAGAAATGAAGGTTTATAGAACATTCAAAAAAGCTAACTTGGATAAGGCAATTGTTTTTAAACGGCCAAAGACACCTGCAGAGCTTGAGATTAGAAAAGGCTAGGGAAATAGAGGTGGAGCAATTGCTGAAAAGCCCTGAACAGAATGTGGAAATCGAAGGTGATAATACTGCACAACCTTCCTGTGAAGTTGAAATTATTGAGACTACCCCTAACCGCCTAGCATGAAGAAATCTAGCAAGCACTCAAGATGTTCAGACAAGCGCCCAGTGACTGAAACTGCTGTCAAGCCAAAGAAAAGAAGTATGTTTTAAATTTATGCTGTTTGATAATGTTCATAATATGTTATGATACTCATTTGTATCTTTATTTCATAGGAATGATTCTGCCGGAGGAGGATGATGAGACCACTGCTGGTGGTGATAAGGATGAAAGTAATAAAGCTGTTGATGTTGAAGATGATGATGATGAGGATGATGATGAAACCATTGATGATGATACACATGAGGATGATACCTTTGAGACACCACCCTTCACTAACCCACTTACTTCTAAAGGAACTGGCACAACACAATATTTTGCATCCACCCAACCGTCCTCCGCCGTACTGCTGGCCGGCTTGAGAGCTTTTCTTGAAGACCCTGTCAATAAATCTGAAAGTTTTGTTGAGTATCTTAAGGTAACTCTTCTATTTCAAAAATTTGAAGCCTAACACCATTACTTCATTGCTATTGGTATGTTTATTATAATTATATGTATCTGATGCAGGCAAATACAATTTCTGATCTCTCTTCCTCTTTATCCACCATGACACACAAACAAAGCTGTCAATCCACTGCTGCAGCTATGGTGTTACTTGGCCAACATGTAGTTCATGGTCTGAAAATGAAGGAGGCTAAGGAGGCCATTATTGCCAATGTTGTTCACAATGCCACTAAATTAAAGAAACTAGAGGTTGATATACAAGATGCTAATTTAAAGTGGAAAACTGTAGTGGATTTGGCAAAGAAGAAAGTTGGTGGAAGAAAAATGTGTTGCAGAAGGGGTTGAGAAGTAGAAGGTAATGGAGGAAAAGAAAATGTTGGTAAAGGAAAATGAAGAGCTAAAGAAAATGTTGGAAGGAGAAAAGATTGTGGTTGAAGAGAGTACTGCTGCTGCTAATTCTTAAAGGAATTTTGTGGACTTGAAAGCTGGCATTCCTGCCCTTGTGCAGAGAATATTAAAATCTGATTTTGTTAGTAAAACCTTTGACAGATATCTTGTAGCTTCAACTGAGAAGGACATTTCTGATGTTGTTAAAGAGATTTCGAATGTTCTTCCTGACAAGCCTGATCCACTACCATCTGTAATTTCAAAATGCATCAAACCTGATGTTGAGGCTAAGCTGCAGGCATCAATAGATGAAGTGTCTGCCTTGAAGATTGTTTCTTTGCAGGAGGTGTGTGAGAAGGAAGATGCTTCTGTGAAAGATATTTTAGAAGTTCCAATATGAAAACAAATTGTAATATGTCTGTAATACCCATACTTTATTTAACTGCATTTTAATCATATGCATATTTTTGATATCCATCATGCTGCTTTATGTTTATCATATGCTTCAATATATTTGATATTGTATACGTATGTAACTATTGTTAGCAATAGGCAACTTGAATGCCCTATGACATACCATACTTAAAATATATTGCCTTAACTGCTTTCTATTTGGAATGTGCATTAAATCTTGATCCACTATCCGCTCTACGCAAAAGATTTTTGAATATCTGCCAAGGTTATACTGACAGACTTATCAAGACAATAATTTTTGCTATGATATGCCATAATGTATATGAGTGCTATTATATGATATATCAAGGTTATATGATATGCCATAATTTTTGCATTAGGTTGTCAATAAAACATATATGCCTTGATTATTTTCGTTTGACGGATGTATCAATATGTTATCCGTTCTCTGTGTTGCGTAAGAATACTTATTTGTAAAGATGTGTTGAATACTTGAAATCAAATAAATAATGAATCAATCATGATGCTCTTATGTTTGATAAAGTATCATAAAAATGATAAGCGTGTGTTAAATATGTTGTTAAAGCTTTATATGTATTCTGTGTAGCGTATTGCGCTTAGGCGTTGTGCGGCTTTCAAAATACACCTGTATTTTATGTTTGAATTTTCTGTTTTTCATATAGATGGATTTATGCAATTGAGATAAACCATTATTTATGTCAGGACATATAAGAGATATCGTATTTTTGCCTCGGTGCCCTCTAGCGAAGTAAACACTTACGCTAGATGATCCCTTGTGTCTATAATGTTGACACAAAAGCCTCTAACATCGGGGGCATAAACATGCCTTGCCTTAGGTGGGTAGGTAAGAATGCCATGTTCTACATTCGTAACGCCTATCGCTTTGCATGTAAGAAAAAGATAAAATATCATTGATATAAACTGATGCACTTACAATATTTTTGTGTAAACTGTTGCACTTACAATAAACTGTTGCGTAAGAATACTTATCAACTGCACTGCACAATTCATGTTAATAGTATGTTCTCCGTGCAGCGTCCTGCGCCATGCCTCTAAGGCTCTCATATTTTGGGTAGTTTGAAATACCCATTCACTTCATTTATGCTGAATAACTGCCTTGACGGTCCTCCCCTAACAAAGTTCCCCAGTACCCCATAAACAACTGATCTTTCTCTTGCCAGTTCCACATGTTCAGAGTGTATCACAGCTATGCCATTTGGAGTTGGAAATCATAATTCTGCTTGTGGTGTTGAACTAATTGCTCCAAATTATCGTAGAGTCCGCCTACCGAATAAAGCTTTGAATGTTGATCTACCATCAAGCACTGTGAAGTCTACTATTTTTGTTCGAACCAAAGGGTGTGCTCCCAGCATTACATCCAATTTGATCCTACCAACTGCCCTCATTGATTCTCCCGTAATACCAGCAATCTTCAAGTTTGTGTAGCGTAATCTGTCCTTCACGCTGAACGAATAATCTCTAAAAGATTCCAAATATAAGATGTCTGCCTCACTACCTGTATCAGTATAAATTCTAGTAATGCGTTTGTTCGCAATTACAGCTGAGATAACCACAAGTTCCTCTGACAGTCGCCAATTTAGAATAGTATGGAATATGATAGGAGCATACATCTAATGTTCTGTCCTGCGTTCTCCGTCTGTCTCATACTCATCCCCCTCATTCCAAATACCCTTGATGTGTTTTTCAGGGGTTGGATCCCTTTCATCTTTTCTTTCCTCTCTTTTGTTTCAATCACGCCGTCCACCGTGACGCACCTTTCCTTGCCAAGCAAAATGCTTATTTGGATCATTCCTCCTATATTACTTTCCTGGTAATAAGTGATTCAGTTCCCCTGCTTTGATCTTAGCAATAATCTCCCTCATCAGTGACTTGCAATTGTCAGTATCATGTCCGTATGCCTCGTGGAAATCACACCACCTATCACTCTGTGGTCCTTGTCGTTCCTCCATTGGTGGTGGAGGGTTAAAGTTTTCATTAATAGGTTCAGTGAATAAGATCTCTTTTGGAGTTTTTGTTAAAGCCATGATAAGTGGATGCCTGTCTAATGGCTTTCGATAATAGTAATTATTGCTCGAATGATTATTACCCCACCAACCATGTTGCTGCCTTTTATAATGATTATCGTACCCACACTGCCTCTGATAATTGTCATTCGTGTTCTGTCCTCCATTCTACTGTCTAAAATTCCTCTGATAGTTATCAACTCTTGGATATCCCATTTCACCAGCCCTCAAATGTTTCTGTGCAACAACTAATGCCTAGTGCAATGTTTTTGGGACATCATACCGTAACGCGTGAACTAAGCTTGCAAATCGACGCTGATCAAGACAAAAATTAAAACCTGAAACAAGCTGAGATTCTGGTATATCAGGTATTTTTTGACATTCATTTATGTAACGATTCATGAAATTGCTTAGAGATTCATTCTGGTGCATAGTAATCTCATGTGAATCCAAATAAGACAAGGTACAGCTCCTCAAACTTTGGTATTGCATCACAAACTTTGCCCTTAAATCAAGAAAACTGGTGATACTTCTGGGCGAAAGACTTGCAAACCACTCTCGTGCCATCTTTTGAAGCACCATAGGAAACATATGATACGCAGTCTCATCTTCCTAGTGTTGCAGTCGCATAACACCCTCAAACATAGTAAGAAAATCTTCTGGATCAGTTGTTCCGTCATAAACACCTATGGATGGAATCCCCAAGTTTCTTGGTAATGGATATTCTGCAATTCGAGAGATAAAGCACTGAGTTGACTTTGCCATTGTTGGCGGTTTGATGGCCTCATCCCCTGTAATCAAAGCAAACAAATTGTCTACAACTGTTGCACGGATGGCAGGCTGCGCTAACTTCTGCTTATACCTTGATGGTGCCATTTTGGTCAAAATTCCATCTAACAACTTTTCTGCCATTTCTTCAGTCACAAAAGAACTGCTCTTCTTCTTCCCCATAGTCTCATTCATTCTCCACAAAACCTTCATCATTGCATTCATGCTCAGTATCATCCACCAAAGTATTCAACTGATTGAATAGCTTGAACAATTGTTGTTTAGAAATTGACTTTCCTTTGCTGTATGCTTAACATTCACATCAGTTATTCTCTTAAAAGAAACATTGTGTGTTCCTCGTATGGCTTTCCACATTCCCCCACTAGAACTTTCCATCAACTATATATATATATATATATATATATATATATATATATATATATATATATATATATATATATATATATATATATATATATATATATATATATATATATATATTCTTCAATCGTGGTATGGTTTCATGCACATGCTCTTCTGCTGCACCAGTGTGCAATTGATCTCCTTCCCCAATTGAAGTTTCTTCCAGAGTTAGTTGATCCACTGGTATATTCGCAATGATATTTACATTGATTGGTTCAAGTGATGCTCATGTTGAAGTTGTTTTAGTTGCCTTCGTGCTCTAGGTATTCTTGCTGGTCTTTGAGACAGATGGCACCATATGTTTGTACGATTTTCCGTATAGCGAGTGTAAGGTACCAGTACAGAACAATATTCTCCTAGCGTAGAGAGATAGTATATTGATTGATGTTTGCCCTCGGGAAATAATCCCTGCAGACCCGGAACATGAATGAGAGATCCGTGGGGTGGCCTTAATCTATCTTTGGATCAATCTATATTTGATCTGTCTAGCATTCTATTGCTAAGCAGTTAATGTTTTAGAGTGAGAAAGATTGTGTGAGAGAGAAAGTGTACTTCTCTCTGACTGAAGTTCAGAGCAGATTCTGGTGTGAAATGTGGTGACCCAAAGGGTCTATTTATAGGCGTAGAATGCCCGAAATTCTCGGGATACACGTGTCAATCACTTATTAATTGTGTTATGCGAAGTATCCGAAACCGACTTAAGCATGGATGACGTGGCTGCGTACCGCTCATGTGCCTAGTAGAAGGACTTAAGCATTGAAGCTGCCTTCAGGGCTTACGCATGACGCTGGGCGGCCTGCTGTGTGCTGGACAGCAAATGCACAAAACTGCCAAGTATTGTTATCTTTTATGCTTTTTGATCCATTCTACTGTATCAAAATGATGCTTTTATGCGTATAATTGGGTTTAAGAGATAGTTAGACCCTTAAAAGAGTTCAACCATAAAGAACACCATGGCCAAGTCGGGTTTGACTTCCATGAACACGTTCGGTTATCCTAACGGTCCAATCCTTTATGTGTTTAAACAAACAGTACTGTAATTAACTAAGAATCCCTCAAGCAGGGTGCAATGCTTGAGACCGCGTTATGGTGAAGTGTAATAATCAGCACTGACCGGGTTCCATGGCCTTACTTAGCAGAGGTACAGCTTACAACAATTGTTGTGCTTCAGCGTGCACGTACGAAGTTTATATGCTTGGTGACTACACTAGCATGGTCTAAGACCGACAATGTACTAGAGGTCTAGTTAGATGTTTCACTATGAAAGAGTCCTCAGTCACAGTCCAAGGCTCGGTGGACTTACTACAACCGGTGTGCCTCAGTAAAACTTACGTTGTATCCGATAGACTTCTCTTACCAAGGGGTGACATAGATAGTGTACTCTGAATCGGGGTTCCCGACTTCCCAATAATAGAGCCGATAACTACGTTCTATTAGTTGGAAAAGCGATTGAGTTTAAAGCATAATCGAAAAGCATCTCGACAACATACATAAACCATAATATTATTTCGGCATTATAACTGATTACATCACAGCATACACTAAAGATAACTACTCGCTAATCATGGTATCAATATCGCAAGGCACAATAATGGAAAACATTATATAAAGACAAAAGATAGAAGTACCAGTAGATTAAACGAGTTCCGAATACAAAAGTGACAACTTCAAACTCCAGACTGCTCCTAATACAATCTTCGGCGTTCTTCTCTGGGTACTAGGTTTCCTGTACGAAGTCGAAGACCTTGAAAGTATGACTAATATTGTAGAAAGAGAGAGAAATAAGTGAATTGAAGTGTGTGTAAAAATAGATGATAAAGACCCTTTAAGTAGACTTGAGTTTTGCCTGTAAACGGCTGGCAAACCGTTTAGTAAGCCATTTGGTAGGCCGTTTGGCAAGCCCGTTTGCACTGGTCAGCCGTTTTTTATGCCCGTTTTCCTGGACCATATTGTAGGCCGTTTTCCCTTATGGCAGGCCGTTTGGCAAGCCGTTTGGCTTGCTGATTTCACTGGATCGTAACTTGATTTCCTTGATTGTAGCTTGGTTTCTTGTCTTTCACCGTTTTTGCTCTAAAATCTTCAGTTTAGCTCCGATTCTCTTGATTATTTTTGCACCGTCTTCGTAATAACTTGATCTTCAATTTTAACCGACTAAGCGGGTATTTTGGCGATAAAGCTTAGAAATTTATTGTTTTTGGGCCTCAATACCGGGGTGAAAACGTGACTTTTTGGCCGATATCAAATATCCCACACTTAGACTTGCTTGTCCTTAGGCAAACTTCTCGTTTTTACCTTAAGAAATCTTTTCGGAGTTTCTTTTCTAACAGCCTAAGCGGTTTGCTTTTTATTATAGGAGCGAAACTTTTTGTCGGTAAACTTATTCAAGACCTTTTTCATGATACTTGAGAGGTTTATAACATCGGATTTTCGGAAGGAATCTCATTTTATGGTTTTTTTGAGTGATAGTAAAGATGATATGGATAAGTTTGTGTGGTAGTTGTGGTGGAGGTGTGAAAGGCTTATTTTGACAAATGGTTAGCTCTTTTGATTATACACGAATCACATATTGTTACTTGAGAATACAGATCTAGAGCAAGTTCTGATTCTGGGTGCATACATCGGCACTGTCAACGAAAAATAGTAAACCATTAAAGATGAATGCTCATATGGTCTTATTTGGGTGCCTCATGATAATCAATTTAGGTCAATAATGCCTAGTCATGCAATGCTCTATTAGAGATTCGGTTCGTCCCAACAAGATTTCTACCTTACTTAAGCCTTAATTTTATTTACAAACGTTTCAGTTTTCGAAAATACTTTTCGAAAAGGTTTTCTCTTGTTAAAAATTTTGAAATTTGGCTTAAGATCTTGGAATCCTTGTAATGGGTTATTTTAATATAGCATACAAAGATTATACCAACATCCCACACTTAGACGAACATTGTCCTCAATGTTCCTAGTGTATCCCACACATAGGAGTTTTAGTTAAAGATTTGGGAATATTTGTCTAGTGTTTATTTGGGTTGGAATCTCACACTTAGTGATAAGCAAGGATGTGGCATAATTAAAAATTTGAGCTAGTAACGAGGAGAAAGGAGTACCCCCAGCAGATGGTCGTGGTTTTTTGCAAACAAACTGGCTTGCAGGTTGTTTCAGCAATCTTGTAAGTTACGTCAATTATTGATCAGCTCATTTGTCATCCTTTATTCTTCTACTTTATTGCACGGGTTACCTCCCGAGAAGCGCTTTTGTTTAAGGTCGTTGGCTTGACCGTAATGATGCCTAAAAAGTAGACATTCCCCTCTGGTAGTTGTGATCTTGGTCTTCTTGAGGGAATGTGAGTCTTGGTGGATAAATCCTGTGAAAGTGTCGAACCAAAAGTGGTAGCAGATCCATTACTTATCTTGAAGATCTTCTAAAAGATAGGTAATGTGCAGTTTCAGCTCGTGACAAATCTTGAAGTCTGATGAGAATATGATCTACGGCTCTGCTGATTGATCCATGAATGTCAATCATCGAGGCAGTGCTGGTGGTGATTATCTCCCTGATAGGGTGATCATTTCGAAGATCTTCAAATAGTGTCAAAAATTGTATCTTCAGTATCTCAAAGTCTTCGGAACGGTGATCTCCACAGTAGGGGTTTGGAGCCTTGCGCAGATTGGTCAAGAGGCGAAGCTGAAAAGAAGTGAAAAGCAGTCCTGACCCAAGCATTAATGTCATCATATTTGAGTATATCTCCTGACATCCATCTTTGAATATAAAACTAGTATCCGTGGATTCGTTGAAGATACGTGCTATCTGCTTCGTAACATAGGTGGCAATGTTGACTCGGTGTGGTTCAAGATGTGAAAATGGATTGTCGCTTCTTCCTTCTTCTGCTATTACGTCTCATAACTCCTTGATAATCAGATCAGCGTGGTGATCAATTGTTACGTAAATCACTAGCCTGTCTGGTGTGCTTTCGAAATTATCTCTTTCCAAGAGAGCGACGAGGCTGTGAATATCTTCGATCATTTGCAAATCAGAGTGATAAGTCGGGCATCCGGTGGAGAGATCCATATGCTTCCGGATGAGAGTCATTAGTGCTCGTTGATTTTCTGAGAACGGAAGTACAAATCCGGCTAAGGCGTTGTAAACCTTAGAGTAAATGATCTTCTGATCTCGACAAAATCTTGTCTTGAGAATAGTGCAAACCACTAAATTGTGCTCCCGTTACCTTTCTTCCCGGTAGATATGATCGTTAAGAGTATTGATAAAGTCTTGAATGCGCTCTTATAAGATTTCAACATTATTGTCTTCTCTCTATAGATATAGGTTGTATTCGTCTTTGATAGCCATGATCCGTTCTGTTAATCGTAGTGTGAAATCAATTGTTGATTTACGGATGGCTTCGAGAATATCTTCAAATTCATAGGTGTCATTGATGAAGGTTATCATGTCGGCATGATTAGATATGACCGGAATCTAATCTGAAGAAGAGTCCAGCTCCTCCTGATCTGGTTCGGGTGGAGAATATGAGTCATCCAGAATGTCTTCATGTTGCTCTTCCTTGTCATCATCGGTATAGTATTCTTCTGTGGATTCGTCTGATGAATGGGCTTCTTCAGTATTCTGGTGCTTCATTTCGACACTTACAGGATCATTCTCTATATCTTTAACCTCAGCCTTATCAATTTTATTCTTGAAACGAATGATTAAACCGTGATCTTCCGTCTCGAGCCTCATTAATTCTTCGTGACGTTCTAAGCTTAGAGAGGGTATTATCGCAGTTTCTTTTACGCCTCCCATTTCCTCTTCCTCCTAAGGTTCTTCCTCTTCCTCTATTTCTTCGCTGGGATCCTCTTCTTCCATTTCTGGGTCGTCAACAGACTGTGATTCGACACCCATTTCGATATCATTGGCTGGTGGTGGAGACTCATCATTGGAAGTGATATGTCTGGTGGAAATAGAAAACATCTCTGCTTGTCCAGAAAGATCGGTAGGTCAGTCAATTTTGAAGGTAACGCTTTCCCCATATGATCGCAAGATAAAAGTTTGATTGTACACATCAATGACTGTCCTAGCCGTATTTATGAAAGGTCTTCCTAACACTATCGGTGTGTGTAGGTCTTCCTTAATGTCCATTACTACGAAATCCGTAGGATACAAGAATTTGTCGACTTTCACCAAGATGTTCTCAATAATGCCCTTAGGATATCGAATTGTGTGATCGAAAAGTTGGATTATCATTTTAGTTGGTGACAAGTCTCCTAGCTCCAATCTCTTGTAGAGATAATAGGGGATTAGGTTGATACTTGCTCTTAAATCTGATAACGCATGAAGGGTTCCAGACTGGTAGATTGAACATGGGAAAATGAATCGGCCCGTATCTCCGAGCTTTTGTGGTAGAGAGTTTCTGAGTATGCCGAGCATTCTTCACTCAGTGGAATTTTATTGGAATCTGGTATCCTTTCCTTCGTAGAGAGAAGCCTTCGGATGTATCTCTTCTGGTTGGGGACTTTGGACATGGTGTCCAGGAATCTTCAATCAAGTTTGTAGGAATCAAGCTTGGATGGTTCCTCCTATAGCCTCCCCGGATAGGGTACACGAACTGTAGTTGCAGTGGATAGCTTCTGAGTATATGTCAATTTGTTCTTGAGCCTAGCTGACCTTCTCCATGGATCTTCCTCTGGGATTATGGAATCCATTTGCTTAGCTTCCTCTATGTGGGGATTTTGGATAGTATTACTAGGTAATCTCCCTGGGGGTCGGGTTTCAAGGCGTTGTGATAAATGTCCGAGCTGCATTTCTAGAGTTTTGAGCAGAGCCAATTGATTTCTGATGTAGTTCTCTAATTTAGCTATTGTTGTCCTTGAATGAACTGAGTCAACTGATCATCAGTCCCGAGAGTAAGGTTGGTTACTTTTGTAATTTGGGTGGTTGGGGAATTTTCCTCAGCTGGTGGACCAGTGATTGGAAGTGGTTGATCATAGGTAAATTGAGATTGTTAGGGTGGATAAGGTGAGTAACGAGAGCAAAAAGGCTGGTTGTTTCTTTGGAATTGGTTAACCCTTGGCTGTTGATTGAATCCGAGATTTGATTGACGAGCTGGGTATTGAATGTAACAGAGTGAACCGTCAAGATTCTTGTACTCAACTTGATATTCTTCTGTGGGTTGCGGGGTGGTACAATTAACACAGGCCTGAACTTGGTTAACCTTCTGCGGCTGCGTCTTCAATTCTCTGAGTTATTTGGTAAGAGATTCCATCTTATCCTTGAGGGATTTGATGGCCTCCGTTTGATTGTTAAGTGCGGAGAGTAGGGCAGATAATGAAGTTGTTTTACCACTGTTCCAGTCATGATGATGCATTATCATGTTCTCGAGCAACTACCATGCTTCGTTCGCGGTTTAGTTCATCAGATTTCCTTTTGTTGCTACATCGATCGTCGTCCTATGATTTACCGTAAGACCATTGTAGAAGGTAAAGATTTAGGCTGACCGTTCTAACTGGTGATTAGGGCATTTATTCAACAGGGTTTTGAATCGCTTCCATGGAGTGTAAAGAGATTCATCATACCTTTGTTTAAAGTTAATGATGTCATTCTTAAGCTTGGTTTGTTTAGAATGAGGGAAATATTTGGTTAGGAATTTAGTAGCCATCTCCGTCCATGATGTGACGGAATCTTTTTTCAATCCTTCAAACCATGTTTGTGCATGATGAGTGAGTGAATAGGGGAACAAGTATATCCGGACTATATCTTATCCTATCCCTGGCTGTTTGTAGGAGTTCGAAAGAGATATGAATTTATCAAGGTGAGAGTTAGGATCATCATTCGGTAACCCATGAAACTGACACATGTTTTGAATAAGCTGTATAATGTGATGTTTTAACCCGAACGAGTGTCCTTGAATCTCTGGTAATCTGATCGGTCCTCCTCGATCTTCAACCGAGGGTTTGGTGTTTTCTGCTAAAGTAACGCGTAATTCTATTCGATTTCTGATTCGTTCTTCTTTACGTGCTTTAGAGATTATTGCGTTTGGATCAGGTACGAATAACAACGGTCCTGGTCTAGATTGGTTTTGGGTCATACAATGGGTATGCCTTTAAATTTTTAAGTAGATAAGCTAAGTTCCTAATTTAATCTAAGGTAATCTAATTTATTCTAAGGTAATCTAAAGTAATCTAGGGTAGTCTAACTTATCCTAAGGTAATCTAAGGTAATTATCCTAAGTTTAAATATGTTTTTGGTTCTTGCTACTGATTCCCTGGTATTTCGATAACAGAGCTTCACACGAACTATTCAACGAACCAAGTGGCCAGGCCAACTACGGAGAGGCAGGATCCTTTTGGTTCCAATATAATTGGAGACTGTTCGGAAAATCCAACAACCAAGTCCGTGTATAATTGTCTTTCTTAGACACCACTAAATGCTAGTGAATGAGTTTGATAAAAGCAGTATTGTCTGATACCAGTTCCCCGGCAGCGGCGCCAAAATTTGTTATCTACAATGATATGGCCGAAATGGACGGATTTATATATGCGGTGTCGTCAGGTCGCAAGGCATCAGAAATGGGTTATCAAGAGAGAGAGCAATAGTTTTAAATTTATATTTAGCGGGGCTTAAATCATACTACTCCTTATTGTGAGTAAGGGAAGTATGACCTAGGGTCGTATTTTTATGATATTAGTAGAATCGAACCTATAATTAAAGCTTAAGATAATCTTAAAGTGAAGAAGTAGTAGGTTATTCCTAAATTTTGGGTTTTCTAGTTTATATGATAAAGTAAAGTAAATGCGATAAAATTTGTAATTCAGATAAGGTAAAAACAAGCGCATACTATGACTTCATCAGTTACTTTGCCGAGATTATGGAATGCTGGCTCATGAATAGGTAGTGACCTTGTATACATTACACTGGTCCTAAACGCTCCTGTCATAAGACATGTCACTGGGTAATGCGATAGGCTTGAAGATTCTGAATAGACAGCAACGTCCCTTACCCCCGACGCCCGTGCAGTATGACTACAGGCATACACGTTCAGACGGCTCATCCAATTGAGCGACTCGGTTGGGTGACGTATTAACATTCCACAAAGGTCTAAACTATCAGAAGCATAATAGATTACACGGTTTGCCATATCTGAGAGACGTGATGTGTTTCGATGCTTTCGTTAATGATTGGGTTTAAAAGATAGTTAGGCCTTAAAAGAGTTCAACCATAAAGAACACCATGGCCAAGTCGGGTTTGACTTCCATGAACATGTTCAGTTATCCTAACGGTCCAATCCTTTATGTGTTTAAACAAATAGTTCCTTAATTAACTAAGAATCCCTCAAGCGGGGCGCAATGATTGAGATCGCATTATGCTGAAGTGTACTAATCAGCACTGACCGGGTTCCATGGCCTTACTTAGCAGAGGTACAGCTTACAACAACTGTTGTGCTTCAGCGTACATGTACGAAGTTTATATGCTTGGTGACTACACTAGCATGGTCTAAGACCGACAATGTACTAGAGGACTAGTTAGATGTTTCACTATGAAAGAGTCCTTAGTCGGAGTCCAAGGCTCGATGGACTTACTACAACCGGTGTTCCTCAGTCAAACTTACGTTGTATCTGATAGACTTCTCTTACCAAGGGGTGACACAGATAGTGTACTCTGATCGGGGTTCGCGACTTCCTAATAACATAGCCAATAACTACGTTCTATTAGTTGGAAAAACGATTGAGTTTAAAGCGTGATCGGAAAGCATCTCGACAACATACACAAACCATAATATTATTTCGGCATTATAACTTACTACATCATAGCATACACTAAAGATAACTACTCGCTAATCATGGCAACAATATCACAAGGCACAATAATGGAAAACATTATATAAAGACAAAGGATAGAAGTACCAGTAGATTAAACGAGTTCCGAATACAAAAGTGACAACTTCAAACTCTAGACAGCTCCTAATACAATCTTCGGCGTTCTTCTCCGGTACTAGGTTTCCCGCACGGAGTCGAAGACCTTGAAAGTATGACTAATATTGTATAAAGAGAAAGAAAGAAGTGAATTGAAGTGTGTGTAAAAATGGATGACAAAGACTCTTTAAATAGACTTGAGTTTTTCCTGCAAACGGCTGGCAAGCCGTTTGGCAAGCCGTTTGACAGGCCGTTTGGCAAGCCCGTTTGCACTGGTCAGCCGTTTTTATGCCCGTTTGCCTGGGCCGTATGGCAGGCCGTTTGGCAAGCCGTTTGGCAAGCCGTTTGGCTTGCTGATTTACTGGATCGTAACTTGATTTCCTTGATCGTAGTTTCTTGTCTTTCACCGTTTTTGCTGTAGAATCTTTGTTTTAGCTCCGATTCTCTTGATTCTTTTTGCACCATCTTTCATAATCACTTGATCTTCAATTTTAACCGAAGAAGCGGGTATTTTGGCGATAAAGCTTGTAACTTTATTGTTTTTGGGCCTCAATACCGGGGTGAAAACGTGACTTTTTAGCCGATATCATCTACGCCGGGTTTTGGTTTAAAGATCGGGGTTTACGGTTTGGGATTTTCTATGATTAGGGTTTATTGATTATTATATATCCTATTAATTATATAACCTACATGTGTGTTATGAGTATCGATCGGTACTGAAAATGGGTTTTTATTTCATAAGTAATTCGGAATTTGTACAAGGATATATAGCAAAAAGATTGGTGAAGGATCGTATAACTTACATTTATCAACTACTTATTACTTCAATTACTGTAAATCTTTCGTATGAAAATCATTTATCATAGAATTGATAAGCTTAAATTGTAAGTTAATGGGTCTCAAATCTTAAACTGTGTACATTATGTCATCTGAATTGTGTGAAGTTACATAGTTTCTTAAAGTGATTTTCAATTAACCTGGAAAAGAAATCACCAAAATATTAACCGATATTCAAAAATCATGTAACTACGGAAACATACTTGAACGCAACAACATACTTGAATGCAACAACATGATACACGCAAAATCAATAATGGTACTGTAGAAGGAAACGAAGCGACATGAAGTACAATAAGCAAAGCAATGTAAAATTAAAACTTGAAATTACGTCAAAACACCAGTTCCAATCCGAATACACTGAAATTGAAAGATGAGTGGGCAAAATATCGTACGGCTACGCCTTTTAATTGCAATCAAACGTTTTAACCCTAAATTAAATAAATAAGAATAGTGATGGACTCAGTAAATCACGTTGATAAATTGAAGGAAAACAAACAGCGAGCCAGCAATTATAAATTAGAAAACTTACACAAGAATGAGTTTTATGGTGAAAGGGACAATGTTTCCAAGAGTCTGAAGCTTAAGAATTCTTCGTATAACATCACGTTTACAATCTTGCTCAGAGGAAGTCATCTGCCTACATTTTTTTAATGTATGTTGGTCGACACCTTCGTAACCCTCTTGGTAATAATGAATGGGATCTCCTTTTCTTCATGTTCATGATATGGATCGAAATGATGGAAAATCCCTAATTTGAATAAGGTGAAAAAATTGTGTACCACATATGTTTGTAAAGTTTCACTTTAAAAAGATCAAATTCTGAATTTGGTGAGCAATCAACTACTGTATCTTAAAGACAGCACATACAGTTGTAGGTTTCGTTCATTGACAGATGTATCTTAAAAACAAAGCACATACTTTTGGAGACTTATTATTAGTTGTTAAAAATGACCCATTTTAACCTGACCCATTATCAACATTTTATATAAACTTGTTTATATTCTTAACTTCTAGTAGACTGCAGGAGTCAAGTTGCATGTAAAATCATAAGCAATTGTTTCTTACTTACACAAAGTGACGCATCCTAATTGACGAATAACCAAATACATTAATATTTACTACCGTCAAACTAAATGGCATCTGTTACTGCTTACCCTTTATATGGTCAGGGCCGAATCATCAAAGGTCCTATACTGCTTACCCTTTTTACTGATTATGATTTTTGGTTTAAGTTTTCCATGTTTGTAATCTACGTCTAATAAGTAATTGTAGAAATTGTAACCACCTGAAATACACATTTTGACCCACATGATTACCAGCAGACCAACACAATTCAAAACCAATAAAGCAACAATCCACGTGGGAAATATAAATAGAACTGCAGCAAAAGTCCAAAGCATAATCACAACTCCAGTACCAAGCATTATCCATCAGAAGAATAATCGAGTAAGAACAAAGACAGACGCTGACATGAGACTCTAACCCTAGACATAAACAGTACCAGAACCAATGAGGTACCTTAAAGACACATAATGATAACAACTGATAATTATCATGGCAGCCTGGTCTATCTATAACATCCTAGATATAATCCTTCACTTCAATAGAAAAGCACCAACTAACAGCCAGTGTTTTGACTATATCTCAATTTATAGACAACCATCTCACTTTCAAATAAAAAGCATAGCTCAAAATCCAGTTTAGGAATAAAGTAGGGTTTAGTGTTTAGGGTTTTGGTTCAGTGATAATAATACAATATATAATTAGCCAAAATCACATAGTTTGTAGTGGCAACAACGGTGGTGAAGGTCGAACACACCATTTACAGTGGCAGTGACGGTGGTGAACTAAGTATGGTGGCGAGAGTTAGTCAAAGTCAGATCGTTTGCGGTGGCAGTGACGGGTAAAGGAGGATCCTCATTTTCTCACTAATTCTCGGGTTACCTTGTTTTCTTACGGGTATCGAATATCTTCGTTGTTAGCCATACTCATTCACCGTTAATCTATTTCAATTTTGTTTTAAATAATGCTATTAAAATTTTCTAATAAATCAAAATGATGATATATAAATATCAAACAATAGTGCAATAGCACATTGTAGTTTTAAGTATTATAATTAACTTTTATTTTTATTATTCATGTTTAGTTCGAGTAGGGTATAAGGGTCTGGTTTATGGGCGAAGTATGCGGGTTTGTATTTAAACTCATCTCTATACCCGAAACAGCAAAAAAAAATTTTTAAAATCATCCACGACCCGAATACTCATACCCGAACCCTGTTTAAAAATATCGGGTTTCGAGTTTACTCATCGAGTAAAGGTCTTTTTGACATCTCTAGACGAAAATAGTAATGATAACTAAATTTGAGATTGGGCTGGAAAATTCTCACCATTTTTCTCCAAATTTCCTAAATTTCATTTTTAAGTTATCCACCTAATTTTAGGTTTTCCCCCGTTAAAATTGACATCAAATTTAAAACCTCAAATTCTTTCCCAAATTTCAACCCACAACTTTTATTCCAAAATTTTCTAACCATCAAAATTAAAGCAATTTTAAACCTCATATTCATATTCATTCAGTAAGCATACTCCCCTATTTCGGCATCGATCTGGTATTTGGTTTTAACGAGTAAAATAATCCGCGCTTCGCTGCGGGGTTGTTTTGATCGGTTAATTAAAGGTGACGTTTTTAGTTGGTTACGATCAGTTGGTTTATTCAGTTATTTGACGTGAAAAAAATTAAATGAATGAAAAGACAGGAAACATTTTGCTTTATATCTTAAAAGTTTATAATCATATTACGTAGATATGAACCTTTTATTAAATGCAAAGTTACAAAAAGTAATTTTTTGTATGAAAATTCATTAAGAGTTGGAAATTTGTCATAGTCTTATTCAAATGGTCACTCTAACAAAAAAAAAAAAAAATGGATCAAAACAAATTAACATCAAAATCGTCACTTTCTCTCGTTGGCTTTTTCAAAAAAAATAAAATAAAAAGTAGTCATTTTATGTATTATAATTGTGTGAACAAATGGAATTATTAATTGTACTTATAGGACTGACTAACTATATTTTTGGGCTTTAAGTTCAGTTTTATTTAGCCCAAATGTCAACAATCCACCATCCACCGCCGCCATTCTATGTTTTCGGTTAATTCGATGCCTCTCTTGTACGCCACCGTCCACACCACCATATATGTGTGTTTTGTTTGTTTCTATGTTGGAGCACTGCAAACCGCCTAAAATCGTTACAAATTCGTCGTTGGCGTTGGTTTTATGGTCAGATACGTGGGTTTCGCGAACGACTTTTAAGGTTACATCTTGAAGTAGATCAAAAACAATTTGGAACATATTTGGTAATATTTGATTTTAAATATTTTTTTTGTAGTAGATCTAGTTGAAATGGGTTATAATTGTGGAGGTGGATGGTGGTTGATGGCAGATGTCAAGGTGATCTGTGGTGGTGGCCGAAGCAGGTTGGCGGTGGTGTTTGAAGGTGGTTGTGAGTAGTGGCTGAAGGTGGTTGAAGGTATATTGGTGGTGGTTATGTGAATGGGAAAAACTTAAATTAAAACGAATGTGTAATTACTTAGTTAGCCTTATTAAGTTTACAAAAGGACTAAATTGACCCTGTGAACAGTAGAAGTCTCATGACAATTAGTATAGTTTATTTATAATCTGTTTCGAATTCACCTTCGCATAAGGGGATGATTCTCACACACTGTTTTTTAATCCTCACACACCCTTTTACGCATAAGGAGGAGTTCAAGTAAATTGTTGTGTGAGATAAAAAACAGTGAATCATCCCCCTCCGCATAAGTTAGGTATTCTTTTTATGTTTCAATTTCTAGATTGTTCAATTTATAAATTTTGTTTATTGTTAGTTGTTAAGCATATAATATGCCATATGGATGAAAATCTCCTGTTTAACCTTTGATTTGTTGTATTTAGATTGTTAATTGTTATTTCATGTTCAGACTGTTGTTACTAATGTGCTTTTTCCGTTTGCGATTGGACTCTGTATAATATTTATGTGGTTATAGGATTGTGGTTGCTATGTTTTGTGGTACGTGAGTTTCTCTAAATCTGAGTGCGTCTCTTCAAAGGATACTACTAATTGCAGGTTGCTAAAGGTTAGTTCTCCATTTGTTGCTCGCTTCAGTTTTCCTTACTTTTGGTATTGGTATGATTATATGAAACTATCACTTCAGTTTAATACTCTATGTTTATGTTTATGTTTATGTTTATGTTTATGTTTTATTAGTATCTATTTTTTTTAACTCATATAAATATGTTTTGTGTTATACATATGTTATCCCTTTTGTAAGGTTAATAAAATTGTATGAACAACAATCCAGGAAGTATGGTAGATTCATTTGATACAATTAAAAAGGTGTCTTATGCAAATATTTCATCTTGATCTTGGAATTAAAAATGAACTCTAATTTGGGTAATACTGATAAATGGGTTACAATGAAGGGGTGGGGGCTTTGTTACTTTTGGTTCATAACTATTTTGTGCAGCTCTTATGAGTTGCCAAGGTGAAACATTAATCTTAAAAACAAAAACAATCAGATGTGTCAATAAGATAAATAAAATGAATATCTATCTAAATGATTAAGGTGGTTTCCTTTCAAAAAACAAAGAGGAAGAATAACTAAGCTTTAGCTATTACAAATACGTTTAAACATGGTTTCTGCAGTCTGACCAAAACTATTTCGGTTTAATTTTCGTGTAGGGTACAATCTGTAATTAGGAGTGGAGGTGAGGTAGGACTTCCTCGCACAACTACACAATCCTCATTAGCCGATATAGGAAGCCATGGAGGTAAATAAAAATTTGTAGCAACTTCCCTTTAGTATTCAATTTAATAACATGCTATACAATTTTTAAATATAAGTAATCATAAAAAAAATTATCTGTTTCATACCATTTTTTTAATAACATTTTGTTTTACTTAAATGTATGCAATTTGTAAAGGTGTACTGCATCTTTACATTTGTATAGGTGATAGTGATTATGTGTGCCAACACTGTAAGGCAACTTTCTGATATGAGTCTTTGATCACATTTTAGATATCGAAAGCTTCATTAGCATTGTTGTCGTGAAGGGGGAAAGGTTGTTTTACCAGTGAAAAGATAGCCTCTTAATTTCAAAGATGCTTCGTTAGTTATCACTCATTTCTTAGACAACATGTGTGCTTACAATCAGCTGTTTAACATCAGTTTGTTTATGATGAAGGGTTGAATGTTTGAATGCATTATTAATCATGAGAACTTTATGAGTTTGCAACACTTCGCATAGCGACCACTGCTTGGATAAAAGGGGAAGGTTGGTTTATTAGTTCTGAAAATTCTTTTTTGGCTATTTTTGGATGTCAAGTGTCAGTGTAACAATGTGTTCATTTTTCTGTTACAGGACCAACAATTATTATATGATCTAGGGGATTATGTCACGTGGTATCTTCCTTTATATAGTCCTGTGAGGTATGAACTTTTCAATATAGTCGGATTCCTTGAAAGTTTTTTTATCATCACAAAAGTTGGATAATCAAGTCGTTCTACATACGAAAAATACAAACAACTATCATCATAGTGAAAGAGTTGCTTGTTTTCGGATTGTAAACATACATATTATGATATTAATCACTCAAAAATGGTTACCATGGGCTGATACTACTCAAAACAGCTAAAAAATGGTAGCCATTAAATAGTTGAAAAATTGCTCTGTTTGTAGGTAGTGCTTCGGGATTGAGAAGATCGCATGATGAGGTGGGGACTTATTCCTTAAGATTTCGTTTCTTTTTATTAGTTATCAATTGTTACATACTTATGTTTATTGATATTTAAAGGAGAATTATGTATTATTTCAATTTGATGTTAAAATAATTTTTTTTTTTTTTAGATGTCAGTATTTATTCCTTGAAATTATATATATATATAATATATATATATATATATATATATATATATATATATATATATATATATATATATATATATATATATATATATATATATATATATATATATATATATGTTATTGCAATATATTTTTTAGAACCTTAAAATTAGTTACCAAAGGGTCCTAAATCCTAATACATACTTTTTAGGACCCTTTTTTATTGTAATTATTTATATAATGAGACCCTAAAAAAGGTTCCATAACATATTAGGAATAATAGGTCCATTTTTAAGGGTTCTATTATGTTAATTTGTCCCTACACTACAAGAAAAAAAGGCCTTTCAGAACCCATTCAAAGATCCTAATAATGTAACTTTATAGGACCCTTATTTTAAGTGACCTCCCACACCCCTGTCCCAATAGGGTCTTGTGAGTCCTAATAAATTAACCTATTAGGACTTTAAGAAAGGTTCTATGAACATATTAGGACCCTCATTCATGGGTTCTATTAGCTTATTTCAGATATTAGGACCCTTTTTAAGGATCCTATTAACCTGTTAGGACTAGGGATGGCAATGAACATCTGAACCGATGGATATCCATCTGATCCGATCCGCTTAAAGCGGATATGGATTATCTTTAATGGATATGGATACGGATATGGATGAATCTAAATGGATATGGATATGGATATGGATGAAATATTTTATCCATGGATATATCCATTTACACCCGAAATGCATGTACAAATACAAAACTATAGATGTATGCATAGATAATAACTATTACAAATGTATTTATCATTATACATACATTTTGTTTGCAACCATATAATGAATTCATTATGAGGAATCACAAAAAAACATGTAAATCTCTATTAATAAACATAAATATTTGACTTATAATTTGTCATAGTCCATGTTTGATGGTAAATTTAACAAATTGTATTGAATCTTCGACAAAAATTACACATTATGGTGGAAGGATTTTAATTTATATTATGTTAAATCTAATTTGTTAGATTACATTTTTGTTTTCATTACATATTAGAAAATATTATAACATTTCTTAAATATCCAATTGATATCCATTAACCCGCTTAATCCACTGGATATGGATATGAATGGATGAACTGAATCTAAATGGATATGGATATGGATATGAATGAACAAAAACTAAATGGATCTAGACGTGGATATGGCGTCACCCGATCCATATCCGATCCATTGCCATGTCTAGTTAGGACCCTTTTAATAAAGTCCTTATATGTTTTAGGATTTAGCTGTTTGATTATAAGACCATAAATAGTGTCCTAACAGGTTAATAGAACCCTTCGTAAGGTCCTAACAGGTAACGCTATTAGGACTCACAAAACCCTATTGGGCCAGGGTTGTGGGAGGTCACTTAAAATAAGGGTACTTTCAGCCTAAAGGTGCTATCACGGTACATAATAGGACCTTTCAGCAGGTTCTAAAAAGACCAGATTTTTTGTAGTGTCATTATATATTAGGACCCATTTTGTGATTTTAAGGTGTGAGATATTTTTAGTAGGACATTTTTTAGTGGTACTAAATTTAATAATAATTATATTAAGACCCTTTATGTGGTACTAAAGTATCATATCTTTATATATTGGGACCCATTATGTGGTTTTAAGGTTTCAAATATTTATATTAGGACTTCTTTTGGTGGTATTATCCTTGAAAATAATTTTATTAGGACCCTTTATGTGGTACTAAAGTAACATTTGTGCATATTAGGACTTTTTCTCTTGATACCAAACTAGTATATCGTTAGATTAGGACTCTGTTTATTATGTACTTTTTTTTTTACAAAACGTCCATTTTTTTGTCCTTACGAATTATAAATTTTTATTAGGACACTTTTGTTGGTACTTATGTCATCTATTTTTACTTTTTGGGACGCCTTGTGTATATCTCAATTTCAAAAAATGTCTCCTAATACGTATTTTAAGGACCTTTCTTTGTGGTTGTTAATTATACTATAGGACTTGATCATTGGTTTCATGATCTTATTACCTTTTAGGACACTATTTAGTTTTTAAACTTTATACGACCGCGTTAGATACAACCCCCATTGGTAGGTCCTATCAAGCGCAAAGGTCCTATAAAGTGGCATTATAGGACTAGGAGCACTTTTGTTGTAGTGGAGGGACCTCAGCGAAAGCCAGCTACACGAAGAAGCGGCCAACTACCACAACTGGAATAGCTACCGTCGCAGAAACCGGTAAAGCAGTAGTTGTATTAGAATTTAGTGCTCTATGATAATAAAGAACAACCCTAGTCTTATATACTGACTACCCGTCTCTGGTTTTGGAATCTGTTGCTCATCCATTTCTTGGTAACAGGCAAAGCTAAATGATCAAAAGCTGGCTCCAAGCATGCCAAAGGGGAGAAAGCACCAGTCTCAGTTGATGTTCCTGAAAAGGAGATGGCTATGGAACCTGATGCGTCTCTAGACCAAACAGCAGAAATCACTAACATAATTCAAAATCTTTTATCCGCTGACTTAAATGTTGAAAGTGGAGTTAAAGGTATGCCCTTTGCTCCCAAGCTGACTAGTTTTAAAACTAGTGTTAAGAGGAACCAGCTCAGGCTACTGCACAGGCTAGTTGCAACTTGGATTATGATAAGAGTCACACTAATATATCTAAACCAGCTAAAACTCTTACACCATATGAGTCAACATGTGTTGTCAATGAGTCAGCAGAGTCACAGCTGCACTTACAGATACCATACTCTGTCTCAATCAAAGGGCTAACTAAAACACAAGTTTGTCCCCAGACTCCAACATCATATGCAATTGTTAAGTCAAATTTATTTGGTTCTACTTTTGCTAACATAAAATGTTCCATTGTTTCAGATCGTAGCAGGACAGATGACAATGCAGAAGAGTAGCCAGAGTGCTCTAATTGTAGCCATAAAAATGCATGATCAAGAGCTGGCTCAACTGCTTCACCACCTAGATGAAGCTAGAGAGGAGGTGTATGAGAGGCTGGCCACACTTGATAAAATTAATGAGCAGCTATACTATCACTATTTTGGTATGGCTCATGCTGCCTCTCCATGGCCTGGTCACTGGAGGCCTCTCAAATTTCAGCTTGATCCCAATACTAGTAAGGTTACTATACAAGACATGCCTGATTCTCTAGTACCTTCGGATTCATCAGCTTCTTTGATATTGACTAAAAGTCACGTTTTTACCCCGGTATTAGGCCCAAAAACAATAAAGTTTTGAGCTCCATCACCAAAATACCCGCTTTGGCGGATAAAAGTGAAGATCAAGTGATTACGAAGCTGGTGCAAAAAGAATCAAGAGAATCGAAGCTAAAACGAAGATTCTAAAGCGAAAACGGTGAAAGAAAAGTTACGACCCCGGAAATCAAATTACGATCCAACAAAACAGCAGACCAGGGCAAGCCATACGGCTTGCCATTCGGCTTGTCATACGGCTTGCCACAAAGGGAAACGGCCTGCCAGTCATCCGGGAACAACAAACGGGCTGTCATGCCATACGGCATTAAAGTTGTTCGCCTTCCCTCTAGCTTCGTTGTGATAGTTGTGGTATGCTCTAATCTTAATTTCTTTGTTTAATTTGATTTAGGGCTAGGGTTTGGGGTGAAGATGAACATAAAACCCATTTTGTTAGTGTTTTGGGTGTTCTAGGGTAATTTGAGTCATGTAGACTCAATATTGGGTTAACTAGGGTTTGGAAGAGTTACTTGTTGTTAGAGAACCCTAATTAGCTAGTAAAATTGCTAGAACACCATGATTTATGTAAATGGGTGTAAATGGGTTAGTGGTTGACCCAAAATGGGTAGGTTGACTTTGAAAGTGTCAAATGGGTCAAAATGAACCTAAGCTAATTAATATGTGTGGTTGAAGCCTAAAACTAGTGTTAAAATGTGTAATGAACCTACTTTGGTTAATGATCGGGTTTTGTGATGAGTTAACCCGATTTTAGGGTTAAGGGTGCAAATGGGTCGGATTTGCACCATGGGTCAAATTAACACTAGGAGTGAGCTTTAGAGTGTTGACCAACTCGAGTTGTGATTTTGATATTGTGATAAATGTAATAGGTGCGTTACATTGAAGTGTTCAAGCTCGGTTATCTTTCACCAAGAGATTTTGAGGTGAGTGGAATAATTATGCATTCGTGTATATGGCGTGTTTGTTTGTGGGTGTTATGGTATGAACCATCGAGCCGGTAGTACCATAGCATGTGTGTAAATTGATGTGAACCACGAGCCGGTAGCATCGAGTGTGAACCACGAGCCGGTAGCACTATAAAATAATTGATGTGAACCACGAGCCGGTAGCATCGAGTGTGAACCACGAGCCGGTAGCACTATAAACAAAGTGTGAACCACGAGCCGGTAGCACTATAAACGAGTGAGACTCAATGCGTATGGTGTGAACCACGAGCCGGTAGCACCATAGCGTCATGGTTAACCATATTAAGATTTGTTGATATTTAGCATGCTAAATTATTTATGGTTGTGTTGAGTATATGCTAACTCGGTTATGTTATTGTATGACTTGTTAAGTGTTTGAGGTTGATGACATGCTTTTGTGTTACACGTTTCGTACGTGGTATCTTGTGTTGTGATTGCAAATAGATGGGCGATATATATGTATGTGTAATTATTGCATTCACTAAGCTTTGCTTACCCTCTCGTTGTTTACCACTTTTATAGGTTCGGTGTTGGACAAGGGTAAGGGCATCGTTTTGGACTAGGGATCCCACTTGTTGCTAAGGGACGCTTTTGGTTTTAGTAGCTCTCGGAGTTTGACCGATAGTTGGGTAGTTTAATCCCAAACGCCATGCTCATTGTGTAGTTTGGAACTTAAACTTTTTGGTGGTCGAAACTCCTAAATTGTACTAAACTTGTAATTTGGGTCGTGTGGGCCCCGCTTGTAAAACTTTGATTTTATGTTTGAAACATGTTAGTTTTACATATTTGGTTGTATGGTAAAAAGCGTTTTGTCTAAAAGTGCCGGGAACTAGTCAATCTTTTCGCGGTTAAAAGTCCCGGGGACAGCCAGATATGGCGCGGCGCGCGGGCCATATGGCGCGGCGCGCCGATGGTCTGCAACAGAAATTTTTTTTTTATTTCGTATTTTCACAAGGTTTTGTCGGGTGTTGGTTTGGGTTGTTACAAGTGGTATCAGAGCATGGTCTAAGGGATTTAGGTGACTTGAGATAGGCGCCTAGACTTAGACTTTTGTGTGCGTGATTATGCGGGACTTGTAGGACTTTGGGTCGGATCGAAATGATTAGTGCATAGGTTTATGTGAACTAATCATGCGCTATTTGTTTGTGTTGTGTTTAGCAATCATCAAGCGAGATGGACGTTGTACTAGCGAGTTAGCGCGACGTGCTCGCGTAGTAATGACTAGCTACCATTACTACGGGTGCAAATCGGGTCAAACAAGCAATGTACGACGATTGTTGAGCGAGATGGGGTAGTGAGGCGTATATGTATGTAATTGTGTATATTTGCCCTTTCGTTTCGTGGTTTAAGCTAATTCGTTTTATAGAATGAAGACGAGAAACGGTCCCGATCACGATAACGAAAGTACAAGTGAAGACGCCGAGTTCTCGACCAAGGTCGAGGCCGTCTTTAAGAAGTTGAAATCGGATTTTCTTGCGGACATTCGAAAGGTCTTCCAAGAGTCGGTCGATGGGCAAGTGACCGAAATGATAAATGAACGAATGAAGGCCACTATTGAAGAGGCCCTTGATGCTAGAAACATTTATCCTCGAGGTGAAGGGGGTGATGGAAAGAGAGACTTCCACTACAAAAATTTTAAGGATACTAAACCTCCGACGTTTAATGGGGTGAGGGATCCGTTGAAAAGTACTTGTTGGATTTCGGACATCGAGGGGGCCTTCCGTACAGCGGAGTGTCCTCCCGAGAAGAAGACGAGGTTTAGGTCTAGCATGTTACGTGAAGAGGGCAAGTTGTGGTGGGATGATAAAATCAATTTGTATGGCGAAGAGCAATGCATGGACTTGACATGGGAGGAGTTCAAGAAAGAGTTTTTCAAGGAATACCGAACTTCATCCGATCTTGATCGAATCCGGGACGAGTTGCATCATTTGCAACAAGGTTCCATGGATTTAGTTACCCTCAAGTCTACATTCTTGGTAAAGACTCGTTTTTGCCCGGAGTATGTGGGTGATGATCATAAGCTTATGAAAGATTTTTATCGTACCTTGAATGCCGACTACAAGAGCAAGATTAGCCGGGGTATGGCTAAGACTTTTGATGAATTGTTTGAGTTGGCTCGGGGTTTTGAGCCGGAGGTGCCTAGGAAGAGTGATTTTACTTTTTCGAAAAGAAAGTTTGAAGGATCGAGCCATTCGAATTTTTCAAACAAGAAGTCCAAAAGAGGCGCCGAGAGCGTTAATAGTGCGAAGAAGGGTGGTTCCGGGAGTTTTGGACCCACTTGCTTTAATTGTAATCAAAGAGGGCACATGGCTCGCGAATGTCCTAAGGCGTCGACCAAGGTTACTTGCTTTAATTGCGGCAAGGAGGGGCATAAGAAGCCGGAGTGTCCCGACTTGCGAAATGATAATGTGAAAAGGTTGGAGAGGGCGGCGGGTACGGCTAGGGGTCGCAACTATTTGATGACTAATGATGAAGCCAAACAATCGAACGAAGTTGTCTCAGGTACTTTTATGGTTAATTCTAATCCGGCGAGAATTCTTTTTGATAGCGGTGCAAATTTGTCGTTTGTTTCTCCTAAATTTGTGCCTAAACTTGATAGATCGTTAGCTAAGTTAAGTCGTCCGGTAGAAGTCGAAATAGCGGACGGCAAGACGGTGCTAGTGGTTGATGTGTGTAGGAATTGTGATGTTGTTTTTGGTGCCGAAACTTTTAAAATTAATCTCATTCCAATGACCTTGGGCGATTTTGATATTGTCGTTGGTATGGATTGGCTCGATCATTACAGAGCCGATATTGCATGCCATGACAAGTTTATTCGTGTTAAGGCCCCAAGTGGGGGAGAAATGATTATTCATGGTGATAAGAGAAGAAGAACGGTGCCGATATGCACTTTTGCACGGGCGCGTCGTTCCGTTGTTACCGGTGGCATGGCTTTCCTTGCTCATGTTGTTGATACTCGTAATGAGCCACCACCTATTCGTGAAATTCCGGTAGTTAATGAGTTTGAAGACGTTTTTCCGGATGAGTTACCGGGTGTTCCGGCGGAAAGACAAGTCGAGTTTCGCATTGAGTTGGTTCCGGGGGCTACCCCCATCGCTAAAACTCCTTATCGTTTAGCACCAACGGAAATGCAAGAGTTGTTGAATCAAATTCAAGAGTTGCTTGAGAAAGGTTTTATCCGACCGAGTGCTTCGCCGTGGGGCGCTCCGGTCTTATTCGTGAAGAAGAAAGATGGTAGTATGCGTATGTGCATCGATTACCGTGAGTTAAATAAAGTGACGATCAAGAATCGTTATCCGTTACCTAGGATTGACGATTTGTTTGATAAACTTCAAGGCGCGACGTATTTCTCTAAGATCGACCTACGGTCCGGCTATCATAAAATGTTGGTCCGTGAGGAAGACATTGAGAAAACGGCTTTCCGAACGCGTTATGGGCATTATGAGTTTGTGGTTATGCCTTTTGGTCTTACGAATGCACCGGCGGCATTCATGGATCTTATGAACCGGGTGTGCCAACCTATGTTGGACAAGTCGGTCATTGTGTTCATTGACGACATACTAGTCTACTCGAAAAGTATGCACGAACATGAACGTCACTTGCGTGAAGTTTTGAAGACATTAAGAAAGGAGAAGTTGTATACAAAATTCTCTAAATGTGAATTTTGGCTAAGAGAGGTCCAATTTCTTGGCCATATTGTGAACGAAGGCGGTATCCAAGTGGATCCGGGGAAGATTGAGACGGTGAAGAGTTGGGGACGACCGACTACGCCTACGGAAATCCGAAGTTTTCTCGGGTTGGCCGGTTATTATCGTCGGTTTATCCAAGATTTTTCTAAGATCGCTTCTTCGTTGACGAAATTGACAAGGAAGAATGCGAAGTTTGTTTGGGAGAACGAGCAAGAAATTGCTTTTCAATTGTTAAAAGAGAAGTTATGTCAGGCTCCGGTGTTAGTGTTACCGGAAGGTGTCGAAGATATGGTAGTTTATTGTGATGCTTCCTTAAATGGGCTCGGGTGTGTTCTTATGCAAAGGGGTAAAGTCATTGCTTATGCCTCTCGACAATTAAAGGAGCACGAGACGAGGTACCCGACTCACGATTTAGAGATGGCGGCGGTTGTGCATGCGTTGAAAATTTGGCGCCATTACTTGTATGGTGTCAAGTGTACGATATATTCGGATCATAAAAATTTGAAACATCTTTTCACTCAAAGAGATTTGAATTATCGTCAACGTAGGTGGATGGATGTGGTGAAGGACTATGATTGTGAGATACTTTATCATCCGGGTAAGGCGAATGTGGTCGCGGATGCGTTAAGTCGAAAGACTCAACATCCGGCGATACGTGTAGCATCGTTACGTTTGGTTATCACTAACGACTTTCTTGAAAAGATGGGTGAAGATCAAATAGAGGCTTATGTTCACAATAAGCATGCGGAGCGAATTGTGGGCCAATCGGAATTCATTACTATGGGCCCGCGGGGTTTATTGTCGTTTCAAGGAAGGGTGTGGGTGCCTAAGATGGGTGATTACCGACGGGTGCTACTTGACGAGGCACATAAGTCAAAATATTCTATTCATCCGGGCGCGACAAAAATGTATCACGACTTGAAGAAAGACTATTGGTGGCCGGGCATGAAACGTGATGTTGTGAAATATGTTGAACGATGTGTTACTTGCTTGCAAGTTAAAGCCGAGCACCAAAAGCCGTATGGTAAGTTGCAATCGTTAGAGATCCCGAAGTGGAAATGGGAGCACATTACCATGGATTTCATCACTAAGTTACCTAAGACGGCGAGGACTCAATATGATTCGATTTGGGTTATAGTTGATCGGTTAACGAAAAGCGCTTTGTTTCTTCCCATTAAAGAAGCAATATCGTCGGAGACCTTGGCTAAGTTGTTTATCAAGGAAGTGGTCGCTCGTCATGGGGTTCCTATATCTATTATCTCGGATCGAGATACCCGTTTTACATCTCGATTTTGGGAAAAGTTTCATGAAGATATGGGTACGCAATTGAAGTTGAGCACGGCGTATCATCCTCAAACGGACGGTCAAACCGAACGTACGAACCAAACTCTAGAAGATATGTTACGGGCGTGCATTATTGATTTTGGTGGTAGTTGGGACGAGCATTTGCCTTTGGTGGAATTCTCGTACAATAATAGTTATCATACTAGTATCGGGATGCCACCGTATGAGATGCTCTATGGGCGTAGATGTCGAACTCCCGTTTGTTGGGGAGAAGTGGGTCAACGAGAGATCGGGAGTACCGATTTGGTTTTGGAGACGAACAACAAGATTGATATTATTCGGGAACATTTGAAGAAGGCTCAAGATAGGCAAAAGTCGTATGCTGACAAACGTAGGCGAACGATCGAATTTCAAGAAGGCGACATGGTGATGCTTAAAGTTTCGCCATGGAAGGGTATTATTCGATTTCGAAAACGGGGAAAGTTAGCTCCTCGGTTTATTGGGCCATTCAAGGTTTTAGCTCGTGTTGGCGAAGTTGCATATCGATTGGAATTACCCGAAGAGCTTGCGGGGATCCATAATACATTCCATGTTTCCCACCTCCGTAAGTGTCTTGCGGATGATTCTTTATGGATGCCTTTAGACGAGATCGAGCTAAACAACAAGTTGGAATATGTCGAAGAACCGGTCGCCATACTCGATGAGAAAGTTAAGAGGTTGAGACATAAAGAAGTGAGGACTTTTAAAGTCCAATGGCGGCGTAGCAAGGGTTCCGAGTTCACTTGGGAACCCGAAGAGTTCGTTTTAGTGTATCTTCCCTCTTGTCATGCGGCTTGGATTGCGAGGGCGCAATCCGAATAAGTGGGGGAGAGTTGTAAGACCCGAATAATTGAAGTGTACACATGTGTATATAGGTGTATTGTGCGGTACTCGAATCGGGGTTTGGTTGTATATATTTAAAAAGGCAAAAGGAGCTGGACTGGGAGAGTTGCGCGCCGTGCGGCCTGGTGGCGCGCCGCGCCATCTGTCTGTGACAGATTCTCTCTTTCTTTTAAATTAGATATTTTGAGGGTATTTTGGTAAAATCACTTGGAGGCCGGATTTAATGCCTTAGATCAGTTTTGGGGAGTTCATTTACTCCTTCCACAACTACCAACACGTATCCAAATCAATTCTAGAGAGAGTGTGGCTTTTAGTGAGGGAAACCCCATTTTGGAGAAGAAGAAGAAGGTTTCTTGCTTAAGTCCAAGCATTAAAGTTGTTCGCCTTCCCTCTAGCTTCGTTGTGATAGTTGTGGTATGCTCTAATCTTAATTTCTTTGTTTAATTTGATTTAGGGCTAGGGTTTGGGGTGAAGATGAACATAAAACCCATTTTGTTAGTGTTTTGGGTGTTCTAGGGTAATTTGAGTCATGTAGACTCAATATTGGGTTAACTAGGGTTTGGAAGAGTTACTTGTTATTAGAGAACCCTAATTAGCTAGTAAAATTGCTAGAACACCATGATTTATGTAAATGGGTGTAAATGGGTTAGTGGTTGACCCAAAATGGGTAGGTTGACTTTGAAAGTGTCAAATGGGTCAAAATGAACCTAAGCTAATTAATATGTGTGGTTGAAGCCTAAAACTAGTGTTAAAATGTGTAATGAACCTACTTTGGTTAATGATAGGGTTTTGTGATGAGTTAACCCGATTTTGGGGTTAAGGGTGCAAATGGGTCGGATTTGCACCATGGGTCAAATTAACACTAGGAGTGAGCTTTAGAGTGTTGACCAACTCGAGTTGTGATTTTGATATTGTGATAAATGTAATAGGCGCGTTACATTGAAGTGTTCAAGCTCGGTTATCTTTCACCAAGAGATTTTGAGGTGAGTGGAATAATTATGCATTCGTGTATATGGCGTGTTTATTTGTGGGTGTTATGGTATGAACCATCGAGCCGGTAGTACCATAGCATGTGTGTAAATTGATGTGAACCACGAGTCGGTAGCATCGAGTGTGAACCACGAGCCGGTAGCACTATAAAATAATTGATGTGAACCACGAGCCGGTAGCATCGAGTGTGAACCACGAGCCGGTAGCACTATCAACAAAGTGTGAACCACGAGCCGGTAGCACTATAAACGAGTGAGACTCAATGCGTATGGTGTGAACCACGAGCCGGTAGCACCATAGCGTCATGGTTAACCATATTAAGATTTGTTTATATTTAGCATGCTAAATTATTTATGGTTGTGTTGAGTATATGCTAACTCGGTTATGTTATTGTATGACTTGTTAAGTGTTTGAGGTTGATGACATGCTTTTGTGTTACACGTTTCGTACGTGGTATCTTGTGTTGTGATTGCAAATAGATGGGCGATATATATGTATGTGTAATTATTGCATTCACTAAGCTTTGCTTACCCTCTCGTTGTTTACCACTTTTATAGGTTCGGTGTTGGACAAGGGTAAGGGCATCGTTTTGGACTAGGGATCCCGCTTGTTGCTAAGGGACGCTTTTGGTTTTAGTAGCTCTCAGAGTTTGACCGATAGTTGGGTAGTTTAATCCCAAACGCCATGCTCATTGTGTAGTTTGGAACTTAAACTTTTTGGTGGTCGAAACTCCTAAATTGTACTAAACTTGTAATTTGGGTCGTGTGGGCCCCGCTTGTAAAACTTTAATTTTATGTTTGAAACATGTTAGTTTTACATATTTGGTTGTATGGTAAAAAGCGTTTTGTCTAAAAGTGCCGGGAACTAGTCAATCTTTTCGCGGTTAAAAGTCCCGGGGACAGCCAGATATGGCGCGGCGCGCGGGCCATATGGCGCGGCGCGCCGATGGTCTGCAACAAATTTTTTTTTTTATTTCGTATTTTCACAAGGTTTTGTCGGGTGTTGGTTTGGGTTGTTACACTACTGGTACTTCTATCCTTTATCTTTATATAATGTCTTTCATTATTATGATTTGTGATGTTCTTACCATGATTAGCGAGTAGTGATCTTTAGTGTATGCTATGATGTAGTCAGTTATAATGCCGGAATACTATTATGGTGTGTACATGTTGTCAAGACGCTTTCCGATTATGCTTTAAACTCAATCGCTTTTTCAACTAATAGAACGTAGTTATCGGCTCTATTATTGGGAAATCGCGAACCTCGATTCAGAGTACACTATTTGTGTCACCCCTTGGTAAGAGAAGTCTATCGGATACTACGTAAGTTGGACTGAGGCACACTGGTTGTAGTAAGTCCACTGAGCCTTGGATTCTGACTGAGGACTCTTTCGTAGTGAAACATCTAACTAGATCCCTAGTACATTTTCGGTCCTAGACCATGCTAGTGTAGTCACCAAGCATATAAACTTCGTATGTTCACGCTGAAGCACAACGGTTGTTGTAAGCTGTACCTCTGCTAAGTAAGGCCATGGAACCCGGACAGTGCTGATTAGTACACTTCACCATAACACGGTCTCAAGCATTGCACCCCGTTTGAGGGATTCTTAGTTAATTAAGGAACTATTTGTTTAAACACATAAAGGATTGGACCGTTAGGATAACCGAACGTGTTCATGGAAGTCAAACTGACTTGGCCATTTTTTTTTATGGTTGAACTCTTTTTAAGTGCCTAACTATCTTTTTAAACCCAATCATTAAAAAAAGCATCGAAACACATCACGTCTCTTGGATATGGCATACATTGTATTTCATTGTGCTGATGAAAGTTTAGACCTTTGTGGAATGTTAATACGTCACTGAACCGAGTAGCTCAATTGGAAGAACCGTTTGAACGTGTATACTTGTAGTCAGACTGCACGGGCGTTGGGGTTAAGGGATGTTGCTGTCTATTCAGAATCTTCAAGCCTAACGCATTACCCAGTGACATGTCATATGACAGGGGCGTTAGGACCAGTGTAATAAATACAAGGTCACTACCTATTCATCAACCAGCATTCCATAATCTCGGCAAAGTAACTGACGAAACCATAGTATGCACTTGCTTTAACCTTATCTGAATTACAAATTTTATCGCATTTACTTTATTTTATCTTATAAACTAGAAAACACAAAATTAGGTAATAAACCACTACTCCTTCACTTTAGGATTATCTTAAGATTTAGTTATAGGTTCGATTCTACTGATATCTTAAAAATACGACCCTAGGTCATACTTCCCTTACTCACCATAATTAGGAGTAGTACGATTTAAGCCCCGCTAAATATAAATTTAAAACTATTGCCATTCCCTCTCGATTAGCTGATTCTGAAGCCTTGCGGCCTAACGACATGAAACGACTCGTCCATATTACTATAAACACGGTACGTTATTCATTGGTCCCATAGCGAGGTATTTGACCTCTATATGATACATTTTGTAAAATATTGCATTCGTTTCATAAAAAGACACACCTTTATTATACATAATGCATGTTTTAAACAAGTGGGCGATTATTTAAGAAATAATCCCCATAATACATCGGTTTCCAAATACTACACACGTGACATAACAGTCGAATATTATACATGACAAAAGTTTTATTGAATGCAACACTTCATTTAAACAAAAGCATGAGACTCCATGCACATCTTGCTCAGATAATGCAACAGCGGAAGACTTTCTTAAGGACCTAAGAATAAACATGCTTAAACAGTCAACACAAAGGTTGGTGAGATATATAGGTTTAAAGCGAGCATCGATATAAATATAGACCACAAGATTTCATAGTTATAAATATTTCAATAAAGATATTCTATAAGTTGTTGAGCGCTTCGGTAACCATACTTAACCATAAATGTAGCATATTCCCTTTATTATGAAATCTCTCAAAACTATACCAAGTGTAGTAAAAATGAAGTACTATGCAACCGTTTACGATACTAGAGTGACTAGCCCGGTTGGGGTTGTCAAACCCGATAGATCTATCAATAGGATTCGCGCTTACATGTTCTTATAAAATGTAAATATTAGTTACCAAGCTATTAGGGAAGATATGCAATGTGGTACAACTCAACGTAGAATATATTTTAAGTACTTGCGTCCATGGCGTAAAACATAAAATGCATGTATTCTCATCCCAAAATATTTTTAGAGTTTAAAAATGGGACTATATACTCACGGTAGTAAAAGTATATTAATAATAAGTTTTCAGCTTATTAAAAATATGGCCGTCGTCCTTGGATTCACGAACCTATAATAATAATAATGATTCAGATAATATTGCGACATGTGAATAAAATAAAACAAGTTCATAGAATTAATTTTTAACATTTTTATGTTAGTAGTCCTTTGTTAGTAGTCCAAAATAGTCTGAAATGTCCAACAGTCCAATAATCGGTATATATATAATCTTAGAATTACCCCACGATGGATTGTATACGTATTGTCTTTGCATCAACTCAGAGACGTATTGTATACGTATTGTCTTAGAATTAACTAAGACGTATTGTGTACGTATTGTCATAGGATTTATCAAAACGTATTGTATACTTATTGTCATGGAATGTACCAAGATTATTATATATATATATATATATATATATACAATCTCGAAATTAACTAAGATTATAATATTTTGTTATACTAATGATAACATGTCCAAATATATATAGAAAAATTTAGCAAGGATATGGTTAATATAGTTTTTACAATATAAATTTCGTCCATACAACGTTAATTTTAGCAGATTTTGTTTTGCTCGCCAAATATTCATTACAACTCCGTTTAAAGTGAATCAAATTGCTATGATTTCATAATGAACTATAGTATTTAAAACTAAACTGAAAAAGTAGTAGTTTATAGTTAGAGTTACAGGTTACAAGTCATATTTGAAAGAGGTAGTCATTTCCGTCGAAAAATGACATCTTGATGACCATTTTGAAAAACATACTTCCACTTTGAGTTTAACCATGATTTTTGGATATAGTTTCATGTTCATAAGAAATATCATTTTCTCAGAAGAACAACTTTTAAATCAAAGTTTATTATAGTTTTTAATTATCCAACCCAAAACAGCCCCGGGTTTTACTACGACGGCGTATGTCCGGTTTTACGGTGTTCTTCGTGTTTACAGGTTTTAAATCATTAAGTTAGCATATCATATAGATATAGAACATGTGTTTAGTATATTTTAAAAGTTATGTTAGAAGGATTAACTTTATTTGCAAACAAGTTTAGAATTAACTAAACTATGTTCTAGTGATTACAAGTTTAAATCTTCGAATAAGATAGTTATATATATATATATATATATATATATATATATATATATATATATATATATATATATATATATATATATATGAATCGAATGATGTTATGAACATCTTTACTACCTCAAGTATAGTAGGTAAACCTACTGGAAATGATAAGAAAATAACTTGAGCTTCAAAGGATCTTTGATGGCTTGGAAATTCTTGAAGCAGAATCATGACATGAAAACAAGTTCAAGTAAGATTACTACTTGATTTAAGGTAGTTATGTTTATAGGAATTAAACCAAAGCTTGGATATGATTATTACCTTGATTAAGAATGCAAAGTTACTGAGATTAGATGGAAGTTCTTGATCTTTGATGAGTTGTTGGATTGGATTAAAAAAATTGGAAGTAATCTTGCAAACTCTTGATTCTAGGTTGTTTTTATGATGATTAAAGATTTTAATCGAAGCTAAATAATGGGAAAAATACTTGAATATGATCAAGTATAAAGTTAGGAGTATTTCGAGAGAGAATTGGGAGTGTAAGTATGAGAAAATGGAATGGAGAAATGGTGTGTATGCATAAAAACGTTTTTAGTTTATAAAGAAAGAAAAGATTCCTAATTTTATTTTCTTGCTAAATAATTCATGCTACTTGACAAATGGTTGGTTCCACATGTTCCTTAATCATTTAATGCTACTAAGTATCAGATTTTTATTGGTATATACCAATAGTAAATACATCTAGAAGCTGGGTATAATACGAGCGCAAATACCGAGCGAATAAGAGTAGAATTCTTGATGAAAACAAATGGGAATACAATTGAGATTATTTTTGTTAAGTAAGAGTGTTTTGATATATTTCTTGAACTCCTTCAAATGTGTATTAATACATCTTAATATACTATATATATATACATTTTAACTGAGAAATCATCGTTAGTCGTTACATGTAAGTGTTGTTTCGAAACCTTTAAGTTAACGACCTTGTTAAATGTAATTAATCCCATTGTTATTATATCTAATGGGATGTTAAATTGTTATATTATCATGATAACATAGTGTGTTAATATATCTTAATACGATATATAAATATTAAGACGTTATTACAACGATAATCGTTACGTATATATATCGTTTCGAAATCCTTAAGTTAGTAGTCTCATTTTATGTATATAGTTCATTGTTAATATATTTAATGAGATATTTAATTATCATTTCATCATGTTAAATATATATATAAGTTCATATATATATTATCATGTTATGTACAAGTTATAACGTTCGTGAATCATCGGACAAGTTGGGTGGTCACACGTTTACATAAAATTCGTTTCAATTAATCAAGTCTTAAAAAGTTTGATTACTTAATATGTTGGAAACATTTAATCATGTAAAATTAATATTGTTCAATATATAATCATGGAAAAATCTGGGTCATGACAGTACCTACCCGTTAAAGAAATTTCGTCCCGAAATTTGAAGTAATACCTATTCAATGGGCGGTGTTTGTAAACAGCTGTGGATATTTCTGTTTCATCTGGTCCTCTCTTTCCCAAGTGAATTTAGGACCTCTTCGAGCATTCCAACGAACCCTAACTATAGGTATGTTGCTTTGCTTGAGCCGTTTGACTTCACGATCCATGATTTCAACAGGCTCTTCTATAAAATGCAGTTTCTCATCGATTTGGATTTCTTCAAGAGGAACAGCGAGGTCTTCTTTTGCAAGGCATTTCCTTAGGTTCGTGACGTAAAAGGTATTATGTACTCCAGCAAGTTGTTGTGGTAGCTTAATTCGATAAGCCTCCGATCCAATACGTTCGATGATCTTGAATGGTCCTACGTATCTTGGGTTCAATTTACCCCTCTTACCAAAGCGTATCACACCTTTCCAAGGTGACACCTTTAACATAACCATGTCATCAACCTGAAATTCTAACGGCTTCCTTCGAACATCAGCATAGCTCTTTTGACGACTTTGGGCAGTCTTCAATCTCTCCTTGATTTGCACAATCATTTTAGTAGTCTCCTGTATGATCTCGGGACCAGTCAGTTGTCTGTCACCTACTTCGTTCCAACAGACAGGAGATCTACACTTCCTTCCGTAAAGTGCTTCAAATGGTGCAGCGTTAATACTCGTATGATAACTGTTGTTATATGAGAATTCTGCCTATGGTAAATATTTATCCCATCCGTTTCCGAAATCGATCACACATGCTCTAAGCATGTCTTCAAGAGTCTTAATGGTCCTTTCACTTTTCCCATCAGTCTGAGGATGATATGCAGTGCTCATATCCAGACGAGTCCCTAGTGATTCATGTAGTGATTGCCAAAACCTTGACGTAAACCTACTGTCGGGATCAGATATAATGGAAATAGGTACTCCATGTCTTGAAACAACTTCCTTCGTGTATAATAGTACCAATTTCTCTATCTTATCCATTTCCTTCATAGGTAGGAAATGTGCAAATTTGGTGAGACGATCGACAATTACCCAAATGGTGTCATAACCCCATGCAGTCTTTGGTATCTTCGTGATGAAATCCATAGTAATACATTCCCATTTTCATTCAGGGATTTCTGGTTGTTGAAGCAAACCTGATGGTTTCTGATGTTCCGCCTTGACTTTAGAGCAAGTCAAACATTCTTCGATGTACGTTGCAATATTAGCTTTCAAATTTGGCCACCAAAAGTGTGCCTTAAGATCTTGATACATCTTTCCAGCTCCGGGATGTATCGAGTATCTCGTCTTATGTGCCTCATCCAAAACCAATTTTCTTAACCCTTTAAACTTCGGTACCCAAATACGTCCATTAAAATACCGGGTTCCGTCTTCTCGTATCTTAAGTTGCTTGACTAAACCCTTGAGCATCTCATTTCTAAAGTTTTCTTCAGTAAGAGCTCCTTGTTGAGCCTCCTTAATTTGGGTAGTGAGGTTCGTACGAATCTTCATATTCATTGCTCGTACTTGAATTGGCTCTCTTTTCTTTCTGCTTAAAGCATCTGCTACTACATTTGCTTTCCCGGGATGATAGCGAATTTCACAATCATAGTCGTTTATCAGCTCAACCCACCTACGTTGTCTCATGTTCAGTTGTTTTTTATTGAAGATATGTTGAAGGCTTTTATGATCGGTATACACAGTACATTTAACCCCGTACAAGTAGTGTCTCCAAATCTTTAATGCAAACACCACTGCTCCTAATTCTAGATCATGAGTCGTATAATTTTGTTCATGAATCTTCAGTTGTCGGGATGCATATGCAATAACCTTCTTTCGTTGCATGAGGACACAACCAAAACCTTGTCGCAAAGCGTCACAATAAATTACAAAATCATCGTTTCCTTCAGTAATGATAGAATAGGCGATGTAGTCAACTTCTTCTTCAATAATTAAAATGTGGCTTCCTGCTCAGAAGTCCATTCGTACTTCTTCCCTTTATGTGTTAATGCTGTCAATGGTTTGGATATTCAGGAAAAATCTTGAATAAACCTTCTGTAATAGCCAGCAAGACCCAAAAATTGGCGTATTTGCATCGGATTCTTTGGGGTTTCCCATTTTTCAATGGCTTCAACCTTCGCGGAATCGACCTGAATTCCTTGACTGCTCACGATGTGACTAAGGAATTGTACTTCCTTTAACCAAAAGGCGCACTTAGAAAACTTTGCGTATAACAGTTCTTTCTTCAACAGTTCCAGCACCAACTTTAAATGTTGCTCATGTTCTTGTTCATTTTTGGAAAAAATAAGAATATCGTCAATAAAGACGATAACAAACTTATCCAAATACGGACTGCATACCCGATTCATGAGGTCCATGAATACAGCTGGTGCGTTTGTCAGCCCGAACGGCATGACTAAAAATTCATAATGACCGTAGCGTGTCCGAAATGCGGTTTTCAGAATATCTTCTTCTTTGACACGTAACTGATGATATCCCGATCTTAGATCAATTTTGGAGTAAACACGTGATCCTTGCAGCGGATCAAACAAGTCATCAATTCTCGGTAATGGGTACCGATTCCTGATAGTTAACTTGTTTAATTCGCGGTAATCTATACACATTCTGAAGGATCCATCTTTCTTCTTGACGAATAAAATTGGAGCTCCCCACGCTGAAGTACTCGGTCGAATGAATCCACGGTCTAGTAATTCTTTGTAACTGGCTTTGTAACTCTTTCATCTCAGACGGTGCAAGTCTGTATGGAGCACGAGCCACTGGTGCAGCTCCTGGTACTAGATCTATTTGAAATTCTACAGATCTAAATGGAGGTAATCCCGGCAACTCTTCCGGAAAGACTTCAGAAAAATCTCTTGCCACAGGCACGTCGTTGATGCTCTTCTTTTTTTCCTTCGTTTCGACTTTATTAACATGTGCTAGGATAGCATAGCACCCTTTCTTCAAGCACTTTTGGACTTTCAAGCAGCTATTGAGTTTTAGCTTTGAGTTACCCTTTTATCCATAAATCATTACTGTTGTTTTATCCTTACGGGGAATGCGAATTGCCTTCTTGGCACACACAAGTTCAGCTCCTATTTTGGACATCCAGTCCATGCCAACTATTACATCAAAACTTCATAATTCTACGGGTATCAAATCAATTTTAAACGTCTCTCCGGCTAAATTTATTTTATAATCACGGCAAATTTTATCGGCTTTAATTAGTTTACCATTAGCTAACTCAATCATGTACTTAGCATCTAGAGGTAATGATGAACAATTCAATTTAGCGTAAAAGTCTCTACACATGTAACTTCTATGGGCACCAGTATCAAATATAATAGATGCTGATAAGTCATTAATGGTAAACGTACCCGTAACAAGCTCCGGGTCTTCACACGCCTCTCTAGCATTAATAACAAATGATCTTCCCCGTGCAGGTCCGTTATTCTTCTCTGGATTCGGGTACTGGCTCTTAATATTACCCTGTTTCCCATACCCGTAACAAGTAACAGTAGCCAGGGCAGTTCTATTTGTATTGGTGGCAGGAGTCTTGGTGCCATTTGTATTTGTAACAGGAACCCAAAAATCTTTAGCAAGATGACTCCTTCGATTACATTTGTTGCATAACACATTGAAAAAACCAGTGTGATGTTTGTGGCATCTGTTACATAAGGGATTATGCCCTTTGTAACCCGAGCTTGAACCACTACCCGCACCTTACGTGGTTTCCTATTTCTTGAGAGATTGTTGCTGGTGACCTCGATCACGGTTTCCATCCCACTTTCTTTTGTTATCTGATACCTTGGCATCGGTATTTGATGCGTTCTTATCCAGGATGATCTGATCTATTAGCTCGTTTGCCATGGTGATAGTTTCATGAATTGTCTTGGGTTTGGATGCTGTAACATTGCATTGATGTTCTTTGGCAGACCATCTTTGTACAATTCAATCTTTCGCTCTTCTGTTGGTACCAATTCAGGACATAACAAGGCTAATTCCATGAATCTCCTGTTATAGTTGGTAAGTTCCATTCTGACAACTTTCAGATTTCGTAACTCGGCTTCCATCTTCCTAACCTCGTTCCTTGGGCAGTATTCGTTGATTAGCATATTTTTCAATTCCTCCCAAGGAGTATCATATGCTTCATCGCCCCCTACAGCTTTTACATAGTTTTTTCACCATGTAAGTGCACCATCCTGTAATTTACATGAAGCATACTTTGTCCGATCCCCTTCCGCACAACCAATGATTTTAAATACGGACTCCAGTTTTTCGAACCATCGGGTTAAACCTACTAGTCCTTCTGTTCCACTGAATGATGAAGGTTTGCAACCTTAAAATGCTTTATATGAGCATCCAACACGAGGGTTTGTGTTGTTTGCTGCTGCTCTTGCCGCTTCGACCCAAAGCATTCGGTCGTTTACGCGTTGGTTGATAAGCTCCTCAATTTCTTGTTCCGTCATTCGATTTAATCGAGCCATGTTTCTTCAATAAACATATAAGATAATTAATCACATAGAATATTATAGATGTAGTAAGTAATTAATGGTACATCGTGGCATATTAATAATATGAACTAATTATTATAAAAGCATTTTCTTCTTATTAGCGTTTTATAATTGTAGCTCAGGTAGTACCTACCCCTTAAAGTTCATACTTAATAGCTAGTACAGAAATTAACTACTACAGTCATGATAATATTCTATCATGAAAAACTTAATGCATTAATACTTCACGCTTATTCTTTTGGTACATTATTTTACAATAATTCAATACCACTATTTACATAAAACATATGTAAGATGAAATATAGCACATGATATATTATTATATAAGGCGTGAAGTCGAATAGCTACAAAAACAGATTAGAAACGACGAGGCTTCCTTGGGAATTCAAAGAAATCTGGGAAATCATAGAATTTTCGCTTCCCTACTGTCAGAGTGCATATTTCAGCGGTAAGTCTAGGTTTTGGTTGGGGTTCAGTAGATGACATTTCTATAGTATTGGTAAGACATGGTTGACTAGGTGTGGTAGTATCGGGAGCACTTGGTACAATAATTGTTTTATTAGTTTCTGCTTTTGGAATTTCTGGGTTGTCGATTATAGGTTCCTCTGGGAATTGTGAGTCTTCCAAAAATGCATCCAACTCCAGGTCATCATCGTCATCAGTTATATAGATGATTGATACACCTTCCTTCGGGTCATCGTCGTTATCAGATAAGTCGATGATTGGTACTTTTGCTGGAGATTCAACTTCGGAGTCGCTGAATGTGATAATGAGATTGGTGCTAGAAGTAGATATCTATCACACATTAACTACCACATTAGTAATATACTACATAATATTTACATGTTATAATATTTAATTTCCGACCAAAAATGATAAGTAATGGTTTTCAAAAACAAGTTCGGTCAAAGTCCAGACTCACTAATGCATCCTAACAAATACCGGTCAGACACACTAATGCAATTTCTGGTTCGCTAAGACCTCTGCTATGATGCCAACTGAAACAACTCGTTCATATTACTATAAACGTTGTACGTTATTCATTGGTCCCATAGCGAGGTATTTGACCTCTATATGATACATTTTAGAAAATATTGCATTCGTTTCATAAAAAGACACACCCATATTATACATAATGCATGTTTTAAATAAGTGGGCAATTATTTAAGAAATAATCCCCATAATACATCGGTTTCCAAATACTACACATGTGACATAACAGTCGAATATAATACATGACAAAAGTTTTATTGAATGCAACACTTCATTTAAACAAAAGCATGAGACTCCATGCACAACTTGCTCAGATAATGCAATAGTGGAAGGCTTTCTTAAGGACCTGAGAATAAACATGCTTAAACAGTCAACACAAAGGTTGGTGAGATATATAGGTTTAAAGCTAGCATCGATATAAATATAGACCACAAGATTTCATAGTTATAAATATTTCAATAAAGATATTCTATAAGTTGTTGAGCGCTTCGGTAACCATACTTAACCATAAATGTAGCATATTCCCTTTATTATGTAATCTCCCTACACTGTACCAAGTGTAGTAAAAACGAAGTACTATGCAACCGTTTATGATACTAGAGCGACTAGCCCGGTTGGGGTTGTCAAACCCGATAGATCTATCAATAGAATTCACGCTTACATGTTCTTACAACATGTAAATATTAGTTACCAAGCTATTAGGGAAGATATGCAATGTGGTACAACTCAACGTAGAATATATTTGAAGTACTTGCGTCCATGGCGTAAAACATAAAATGCATGTATTCTCATCCCAAAATATTTTTAGAGTTTAAAAATGGGACTATATACTCACGGTAGTAAAAGTATATTAATAATAAGTTTTTAGCTTATTAAAAATATGGCCGTCGTCCTTGGATTCACGAACCTATAATAATAATAATGATTCAGATAATAATACGACATGTGAATAAAATAAAACAAGTTCATAGAATTAATTTTTAACATTTTTATGTTAGTAGTCCTTTGTTAGTAGTCCAAAATAGTCCGAAATGTCCAACAGTCCAATAATCGGTATATATATAATCTTAGAATTACCCCACGACGTATTGTATACGTATTTTCTTTGCATCAACCCAGAGACGTATTGTATACGTATTGTCTTAGAATTAACTAAGACGTATTGTGTATGTATTGTCTTAGGATTTATCAAAACGTATTGTATACTTATTGTCAAGGAATGTACCAAGAATATTATATATATATATATATATATATATATATATATATATATATATATATATATATATATATATATATATATATATATATATACAATCTCGGAATTAACTAAGATTATAATATTTTGTTATACTAATGATAACATGTCCAAATATATATAGGAAAAGTTAGCAAGGATATGGTTAATATAGTTTTTACAATATAAATTTCGTCCATACAACGTTAATTTTTGCAGATTTTGTTTTGCTCGCCAAATATTCATTCCAACTCCGTTTAAAGTGAATCAAATTGCTATGGTTTCATAATGAACTATAGTATTTAAAACTAAACTGAAAAAGTAGTGGTTTATAGTCAGAGTTACAGGTTACAAGTCATATTTGAAAGAGGTAGTCATTTCCGTCGAAAAACGACATCTTGATGACCATTTTGAAAAATATACTTCCACTTCGAGTTTAACCATAATTTTTGGATATAGTTTCATGTTCATAAGAAATATCATTTTCTCAGAAGAACAACTTTTAAATCAAAGTTTATCATAGTTTTTAATTATCCAACCCAAAACAGCCCCCGGTTTTACTACGACGGCGTATGTCCGGTTTTACGGTGTTCTTCGTGTTTACAGGTTTTAAATCATTAAGTTAGCATATCATATAGATATAGAACATGTGTTTAGTGGATTTTAAAAGTTATGTTAGAAGGATTAACTTTATTTACGAACAAGTTTAGAATTAACTAAACTATGTTCTAGTGATAACAAGTTTAAATCTTCGAATAAGATAGTTATATATATATATGAATCGAATGATGTTATGAACATCATTACTACCTCAAGTATAGTAGGTAAACCTACTGGAAATGATGAGAAAATAACTTGAGCTTCAAAGGATCTTTGATGGCTTGGAAATTCTTGAAGCAGAATCATGACACGAAAACAAGTTCAAGTAAGATTACTACTTGATTTAAGGTAGTTATGTTTATAGGAATTAAACCAAAGCTTGGATATGATTATTACTTTGATTAAGAATGAAAATTTACTGAGATTAGATGGAAGTTCTTGATCTTTGATGAGTTGTTGGATTGGATTAAAAAAATTGGAAGTAATCTTGCAACTTCTTGATTCTAGGTTGTTTTTATGATGATTAAAGATTGTAATTGAAGCTAAATGAGGGGAAAATACTTGGAGATGATCAAGTATGAAGTTAGGAGTATTTTGAGAGAGAATTGGGAGTGTAATTATGAGAAAATGGAATGAAGAAATGGTGTGTATGCATAAAAACGTTTTTAGTTTATAAAGAAAGAAATGATTCCTAATTTTGTTTTCTTGCTAAATAATTCATGCTACTTGACAAATGGTTGGTTCCACATGTTCCTTAACCATTTAAGGCTGCTAAGGAGCAGATTTTTATTGGTATATACCAATAGTAAATACATCTAGAAGCTGGGTATAATACGAGTGCAAATACCGAGCGAATACGAGTAAAATTCTTGATGAAAACAAATGGGAATACAATTGTGATTATTTTTGTTAAGTAAGAATGTTTTGATATATTTCTTGAACTCCTTCAAATGTGTATTAATACATCTTAATATACTATATATATATATATATCTATATATATACATTTTAACTGAGTCGTTAAATCATCGTTAGTCGTTACATGTAAGTGTTGTTTCGAAACATTTAAGTTAACGACCTTGTTAAATGTAATTAATCCCATTGTTATTATATCTAATGGGATGTTAATTTGTTATATTATCATGATAACATAGTGTGTTAATATATCTTAATATGATATATAAATATTAAGACGTTATTACAACGATAATCGTTACGTATATATATCATTTCGAAATCCTTAAGTTAGTAGTCTCATTTTATGTATATAGTTCATTGTTAATATACTTAATGAGATAGTTAATTATCATTTCATCATGTTAAATATATATATAAGTTCATATATATATTATCATGTTATGCACAAGTTATAACGTTCGTGAATCATCGGACAAGTTGGGTGGTCACACGTTTACATAAAATTCGTTTCAATTAATCAAGTCTTAAAAAGTTTAATTGCTTAATATGTTGGAAACATTTAATCATGTAAATATTAATATTGTTCAATATATAATCATGGAAAAATCCGGGTCATGACACGACACTACATAAATAAAACTGTCCGTTTCAGTCATATCATAGGAAAGATAAAGTTTTTGGCGCCGCTGCCGGGGAACTGGTATCAGACAATACTACTTCTATCAAACCTATTTGCAAGCATTTAGTGGTGTCTAAGAAAGACAATTATACACGGACTTGGTTGTTGGATTTTCCGAATAGTCTCCAATTATATTGGAACCAAAAGGATCCTGCCTCTCCGTAGTCAGCCTGGCCACTTGGTTTGTTGAATAGTTTGTACAAAGCTCTGTTATCAAAATACCAGGGAATCAGTAGCAAGAACCAAAAACATAATTAAACCTTGGATAATTACCTTAGATTACTTTAGATTACCTTAGACTACTATAGATTACCTTAGATTACTTTAGATTTAGATTGCTTTAGCTTGCTTTAGAACTAAATTAGGGACTTAGCTTATCTACTTAAAATTTAAAACAAAAGGGCATACACAGTGTATGACCCAAACCCGATCTAGACCAGGGCCGTTGTTATTCGTACCTGATCCAGACGCAATAATTTATTTAGCACGCAAAGAAGAACGAATCAGAAATCAAATGGCGTTACGCGTTACTCTAGCAGAAAACACCAAACCCTCGATTGAAGGTCGAGGAGGACCAATCAGATTCCCAGAGATTTAAGGACACTCGTTGGAGCTAAAACATCACATTATACAGCTCATCCAAAATGGCTATCAATTTCATGGACTACCGAATGACGATCCTAACTCTCACCTTGATAAATTCATATCCCTTTTAAACTCCTACAAACAGCCAGGGATAGGACAAGATATAGTTTGGCTATACTTTTCCTCTATTATCTCACTCATCATGCACAAACATGGTTTGAAGGATTGGAAAAAGATTCCATCATGTCATGGACAGAGATGGCTACTAAATTCTTAACCAAATATTTCCCTGCTTCTAAACAAACCAAGCTTAAGAATGACATCATCATCAACTTTAAACAAAGTTATGATGAATCTCTTTACACCGCATGGTTCTATTCAAAACCCTGCTAAAGAAATCCCCTATTCACCAGTTAGAATGGTCAGCCCAAATCCGTACCTTTTACAATGGTCTTACGGTAAATAATAGGACAGTGATCGATGCAACAGCTCAAGGAAATCTGATGAACCAAACCGTAGACAAAGCATGGGAGTTGCTCAAGAACATGACGATGCATCATCATGACTGGAACAGTGGTGAATCAACTTCGTCATCTGCTCCACTCTCCACACTTAATAATCAAACGGAGGCCATCAAATCCTTCACGGACAAGATGGAGTCTCTTGCCAAACAACTCGGAGAATTGAAGACGCAGTCACAGCAGGTCAACCAGGTTCAGGCATGTTTTAACTGTACCAACCCGCAACCCACTAAAGAATATCAAGTTGAGTACGAAAATCCTGACGGTTCAGTCTGTTACGTTCAATACCCAGCTCGTCAATCAAATCCATGATTCAATCAACAACCTAGGGTTAACCAATTTCAAAGAAATAATCAGCCTTTTTGCTATCGTTACCCACCTTATCCACCCCAACAATCTCAATTGACCTACGATCAACCACTTCCACTCACTGGACCATCAGCTGAGGAAAATTCTCCAACTACCCAAATTACAAAAGTAACCAACCCTGCTCTTGGGACTGATGATCAATTGACTCAGTCATTCAAGGACAAAAACAGCTAAATCAGAGAACTGCGTCAAGACAAGACCAGACGTAGATACTCATGCGAAACTAATTGGCTCTGCTCAAAAGTCTAAAAACGCAACTCGGACAGTTATCACAATGCCTTGAAACCCGACCACAAGGAAGATTACCAAGTAACAGTATCCAAAATCCCCACATAGAGGAAGCTAAGCAAATGGACTCCATAATCCTAGAGGAGGAACCACGGAGAAGGTAATCTAGGCTAAAGAACACATCAACATATAATCAGAAGCTGCCTGCTCAAACTCCGGTTCGTGTACCTTATCCTGGAAGGCTACTAGAAGAACCATCTAAGCTTGATTCCTACAAATTTGATGGAAGATTCCTGGACACCATGTCCAAAGTTGCTAACCAGAAGAGATATATTCGAAGGCTTCTCTCTACAAAGGAAAGGATAACAGATCCCAACAAAATTCCACTGAGTGAAGAACGCTCGGCATTGCTCAAAAACTCTCTACCAAAGAAACTAGGAGATACGGGCCGATTCATTTTCCCATGTTCAATCTACCAATCTGGAACCATTCATGCGCTAGCAGATTTAGGAGCAAGTATCAACCTAATTTCTTATTCTCTCTACATGAGATTAGAGCTAGGAGACTTACCACCAACCAAAATGACAATCCAACTTTCCGATCACACAATTCGATATCCTACGGGCATAGTTGAGAATGTCTTGGTGAACGTCGACAAATTCTTGTATCCTACGGATTTCGTAGTAATGGACATTAAAGAAGACCTCTATACACCAATAGTATTAGGGAGACCTTTCATGAATATGGCTAGGACTGTCATTTATGTGTGCAATCAAAGTTTGATCTTGCGATTACATGGAGAGAGCGTTACCTTCAAAATTGACCGACCTACCAATCTTTTTGGACAGGCAGAGATGTTTTCTATTTCCACCAGACGGATCACTTCCGATGATGAGTCCCCACCACCAGCCGATGATATCGAAATGGGTGTCGAATCACAGTCTGCTGACAACCCAGAAATGGAAGAAGAGGATTCCAACAAAGAAATAGAGGAAGAGGAAGAATCTGGGGAAGAAGAGGAAATGGGAGACGTAAAATAAACTGCGATAATACCTCTCTAAGCATGAAAGCAAATCACAATCTTCACGAAGAATTAATGAGGCTAGAGACGGAGGATCACAGTTTAATTATTCGATTCAAAAAGAAAACAACAATTGTTCTCACACCACGTTTAAAGGAGCGGATAAAGGCTATCGAAGATGAATACCACCTCTATGTATCAAGAGAAGATGATTATGTTGAAATTTTTGAAGGGCGCATTCAAGAATTTATCAATACTCTTCACTATCATATCCACCATGAACAAAGGCAACGAGAGCACAATTCAGTGGATCGCACTATTCTTGAGACAAGATTTTGTTGAGATCAGAAGATCATTTACTTCAAGGTTTACAACGCCTTAGCCGGATCTGTACTTCATTCTCAGTAAACCAACGAGCACTACTGACTCTCTTCCGAAAGCATATAGATCTTTCCACCGGTCGCCCAACTTATCACTCTGATTTTCAAATGACCGAAGATATTCACAGCCTCTTCGTTCTCTTGGAAAGAGATAATTTCGAAAGCACTTCAGACAAACTAGTGATTTATGTAAGAATTGATCACCAAGCTGAACTGATTATCAAGGAGTTACGAGACGTAGTAGCAGAAGAAGGAAGACGCAACAATTCGTTCTTACACCTGGAACCGGACCAAGTCAACATTGCCACCTTTGTTACGAAGCAAATAACATGTATCTTCTACGAATCCACTGATCCTAGTTTCACATTCAAAGCTGGATGTCGGGAGATATATTCCAAGACGGTGACATTAATGCTTGGCTCAGGATTGCTTTTCACTTCTTTTCAGCTTCGCCTCTTAACAAATTTGTGCAAAGCTACAGACTCCTACTGTGGAGACCACCGTTTAGAAGATTTTGAGATACTAAAGATACAATTTTTGACACTATTTGAAGACCTCCGAAATGAATATCTCGTCAGAGAAACAATCACTACAAGCACTGCCTCGATGATTGACATTCATGGATCAATCAGCAGAGCCGTTGATCATATTCTCATCGAACTTCAAGATTTGTCACGAGCTGAAACCGCACATTATCTCTACGTCAGAAGATCTTCAAGAGAAGTACCGGATCTGCTACCACTTTTAGTCTGGCACTTTCTCCGAATATATCCGCCAAGACTCACATTTCCTCGAGAAGACCACGATTACAACTACCAGAGGGGAATGCCTGCTTTTTAGGCATTATTATGGTCGAGCCAACGACCTTAAACAAAAGCGCTTCTCGGGAGGCAACCCGTGCAATAAAGTAGAGTAGAAGAATATAGGATAACAAATGAGCCGATCAATAAAGGACGTAACTTCCAGGATTGCTGAAACAACCTGTCTTCAAAAGCCAGCCAGTTTCTTCACAAGCAACCACGACCATCCGTTGGGGGCACTCCTTTCTCCTTGTTACTGAAAGGACCCGTTCATATACAATATAAATGATTCACAATAGTTGATTACATCGCAAGGTATTTGACCTCTATATGATACATTTTACAAACATTGCATTCGTTTTTAAAAGACAAACTTTCTTTACATCGAAAGTTGACAGTATGCATACCATTTCATAATACATCCAACTATAATTGACTTAATAATAATCTTGATGAACTCAACGACTCCAATGCAACGTCTTTCGAAATATGCCATGATTGACTCCAAGTAATATCTTTAAAATGAGTTAATGCACAGCGGAAGATTTCTTTAATACCTGAGAATAAAAATGCTTTAAAGTGTCAACCAAAAGGTTGGCGAGTTCATAGGTTTATCGTAAACAATAAAATTCATCATTTTAATAGACCACAAGATTTAATATTCCCATTTCCCATAAACATCATGCATAGAATTCATTCATATGGATTGAACACCTGGTAATCGACCTTAACAAGTTGAATATAGAATATCCTCATCATTCCAGGACAACTTCGGACATGATAAATTCCCCATCATTCCGGTACAACTTCGGACATGATAAATTCTCCATCATTCCGGGACAACTTCGGACATGATAAATTCGCCATCATTCCGGGAAAACTTCGGACATGATAAATTCGACATCATTCTGGGACAACTTCGGACATGATAAATTCGACATCTAAATGAAAAGTTCTTAATTTTTCGCTAGCTTTCCAACGACATGCATATCTTATACCTTATCTCAACCGCATATGTAACTAATTCAGGATTCAACATAACCTATCTAATGACAATATCAAAAATACAAGCATGCATAATCCTATATACTCGAGCACTAGTCAGGGATACACTATTAATATATAAAAGTTAAGTTATGAGTGCTCACGTATCAATATTGAGATTCAATATTGTAATAACCCGACTTTTTCCATTAACTTTCCATTAAAAACTTAACAACCATTTGTTAGATTCAATGATTTTTCCACTCCATTTTTTTTAGAATATACTAGTTATAAATTAAACACTGCGATTAGTGAAAACGAAAAAAAAAAATATTTTAAGACAACAAAGTGTATGATTATTAATTTAAATAATTGATTGGAATTAAATATAAAATGTTTCGAACAATATATATATATATATATATATATATATATATATATATATATATATATATATATATATATAGATGTATTTTTTTTATAAATATAAATTTTACAAATTATTGAATCATATTAAGATAGGATACATTGGATTTTAACTAACGGATAAAAACTTAATTATCACCCTTGGCTATATATTATATCTATATTTTCTTACTATTAAACCCGTGACTACTAAAATTATAACCCGTGTTTATTTAATTATTACACCTGTGATATATCTATACCCGTGACTACACACTAATACCCGTGTTTACCTAACTTAAACCCGTGACTCTATCTTATCTATATTATATCCTGATCCAATTCATTTCATTTCATTTATCATAACACACACCGACACTTCAAACCTCAAGAACACCCATATACTATTCATCATCATCATCGATCTTCAAACCTCAAGAACACCTTCAATACTTGCTTGATCATAAAATCGTTTACATATTCGGATTCCTCTCGAAGAGCTCTACACATTCATACCAACAATTTCTTGATTAGGGTAAGTTTTAAAAACTCTAATTTTTGAGTTTTCATGTTTTTGTTACATATTAGGGAAGATATAGTGTCTAGTGCTCAAGTCCTTGTATGTATGCATGATATTATTCGTTAATTTGATCGTTTGATGACTTTTTGATGAATCACGAATTTATTTTGTGTGAGGTCAGAAACTTGAACTTGTTGAATGTATAATATTATGAGATAATCAGAATCCTCTTGAAAAACTAATAAGTTTGGGCTTTGGAATTTCGAATTTTCGTTACCGTATGCTCATGTTATGTTTAATTGAAGTTTTAACTCGTTTTTATGAATGATCACGAATTTTAATGGGGCTACTGATATGAACATGATATTTTCAGTTTATGATATGTGTATAAATGTATTGCTCTTGAAAAATTAATAACTTTTGGTTTAAGAATCATTTGATTTCGATTAACGGATCAAAAACTACGCGTAAATATATTTTGATATAAAAATTCGTAACTGCTTATCTGATTCTGAGCAGGTAAATCTTAGTAACTGATTATGATAAGTTATTAGATGAATTACTCTCGAAAAGTAGTTAAATTTTCATATAGATATTGCGTAAATTGGGCGAACGGGTCAAAAGTTAGGATTAAAATAAGGTACATTTCGGGATAGTCTGAAAAAGTACGTTTTTGACACGGTTAACGAGGTGTAATTAAAAACCTGGGTTGATAAGATTGTAGACGTCAAAAATCTATTGAATTTAGACTCAAGAATCGGGTCGATTCGAATTTTCTTTAGACTTTTACGCTCGTTCAAAGTTTGGTACATTTTAATAAAAATGCTGTTTGAATTCAGAAAACTGCACGAACCACTGTTAACGTTTTCTGTAACTGGGTCTGATCTGGGTCGAACCAGGTTATGGGAATTTTTCTGTAGATTCTTCACTTAAAAACGCCGCATATCCAATTGGCGGTGACTGATTTGGAGTTGCGATGATTTTTCTAAAAATCACAAAAGTTGCTGCTGTAAATACGATTTTAAGCGTGTGTTTTTGCAAATGTTTCGGGTTATAAAAATAATGACCAACGCTAGAGACTTGAGACTTTTTGTACGAACTTAATACACTTATATTAACTATTTCATATAGTGTGGGGTGTTCTAAAGTGATAATTTTGTATAAGTATAAACCATGTAATTTAAACCGTCCGTTTGGACACTTGACCCATTTAAGCCAAAAAGTATCGAAATGAGTAACGGGCAACTTGGACACGTCCGATATATCAATTTAAGTAAGTTTGAAGATTGTAATGTTTTAAAAATGAGTTTTGGCATGTTTTGGTCAACTTTGACCAATATGTGAAATTTTGAGGATCAAAGGTATGTAACACGTCTAAAATATCATTTATAAACTTGTGACATGATTTTTACATGCTCAAATATTATGGTTTGGGAATTTGAGTTATCAATGGTAAATTTTATTATTTTAGTGCAAGTCTCAAAATGACTCTCGGGCTCACTTTGTAGGCTCGTAATTTGTAAACGATTAAGTTATAGGAAAAACTATTGATTGGGCCAGAAAGTAGATATGAGAAGCTTCAAAATGATATAAGATATGTATGATTTTCTCGAGTCTAAACTGGTTTAAAACGAACATGAAAAGAGGATGTTGTGGCTGACTTTTAGTCTTGGTTAAGTGTCAAAAATGACTCTTGGGCCTACTTTGTGGAGTTGTAATTTGAAATCAATTAAGTTTGGATAAAAACTATTATTTGGTAATGAAAATATTTACGACAAGCTTTAAAACGATATATTATATTTATGATTTTGTTGTGGCTAAACAGGTTTAAAATAAGCGTGAAAATGGGTAATCGTTGCTGATTTTGAACACAGCATTTTATCAGCAGTTTACATTTTATCAGCAGTTTATGTTTCGGGAGGCTGTTTTCGCGAGGCCATAACTTTCAAACCGTAACTCCGTTTTCGTCAAATAAACTGTCTATAGAAAGTTGGGATGATATACTTTCCAATGGTCATGACCTAAGGTATTATATCAAAGTTAGTGGGACCTGGAATCAGCTACAAAATATCTAAAAAATACATATATGTAAATAATATTTTTTTCTAAGTAAAAATAGATAACTTAAGTTTGACTTATGTTTGACTATTTGACCAACTTGGGTAATATTATGAGATTGTTTATTTGTGTTGACCATGTTGACTGTGTTTGACTTGCGTTTGACTTACATTTGACTTACTTTGACTTTTGTTGACTTTTGCTAAATTTTGCTAAATTTATGAGTCGGACTTGAGCAATAGGACTATACAAACCCTATGGATCGACCTAGCTTATTAGAAACTTATTGACCAACATGTGTTCTCTAGGTTGAGGTCTACGGTTACTTGCATTCCGATATTCGGTCACATCTCTGTGATTTATTTCTGAAGTTGTCAGGTGAGTTTCATTTGCTCCCTTTTTTTAATTGCTTTTGAAATCTATATTTTTGGGCTGAGAATACATGCACTTTATTTTAAACGCAATGGATACTAGTACATACTAAATTCTACACCGAGTTTGAACCGAAAATCCCTTAACTTTGGTAACTAGTAGCTGCCGGTTATAAGAACTGGTGGGCGCGAATAGTTGTATATGGATCCATAGGGCTTGACATCCCCGTCTGTTCCAGGTATAGAAACCCTAGCCTGAACTATAAAACAGACGTATGCTATTTGAGGTTAGTACACATTGGTTTGCGTGTATTGTACATGTTGGTTGCATGTATGTTAAAACAGGGGTACTTATTATATAGACGTTAAAGTTTAGTTACCAGGGTGCTCAATTTCGTAGAATATTTTGATAAACGTTTCTGGATGAAACAACTGAAATCTTGTGATCCACCTTTATATACAGAGTATGCGCAATATTAAAACTATGAACTCACCAACCTTTGTGTTGACACTTTTAGCATGTTTATTCTCAGGTCCCTAGAAGTCTTCCGCTGTTTGCTTATACGTTATACAAGTTATGTGCATGGAGTCATACATGCTTTATTCGAGAAAACTTTGCATTCACAAAATCATCACCATGTATCTTATTTTGACTGCATTGTCAACGGATGTATTATTGTAAACTATTATTTACGGTGATTGTCTATATGTAGAAATCATCAGATGTCGAAAACCTTAAATATAGATATTCATTTATGGTGTGCCTTTTCAAAAGAATGCAATGTTTACAAAACGTATCATATGGAGGTCAATACCTCGCAATGAAACTGGTGAATAACGTACTGCGTCAATAGCGATTTTGGCGGGTCGTTACAGGTGGTATCAGAGCTTTGGTTGTAGGGAATTAGGTGCATTAGTGTGTCTGACCTGGACTGTTTGGATACATTAGTGGTCTAGTCTACAATCGTGTCATTACACTTATACGTGATTATGTGCATATTCTGACATTAATATAATATTATTATTACTATCGGTGAGAAAGTATTTCTCCTTTTGATTACAAGCCTTCTCCTGCTCAAGCGAGTTCATATTCAACACCCCGGTTATTGAAAATCCAGGAAGCGACATTTAGGACTTTCGAAATTCCCGACATTCCTACGTGAGTTATTACTTATATAATTTTATAGATATCATTTGTGTTATGTGCTTATGTGCTTCGATTCAGAAATTCCAGACATCTCAATTTGTGAATCAGAAGAAGTCTTTTTCGACTCACGAAGGTTCTCAATAGTTTCAAAGACATTCTTACGTCATTACCCTTTCAATATTATTAATAAATATTATATTCTCGTACTATTTTTAGTACACCCCTTTTTGAAATTATTTTGATGTATAAATTCTGGAAAATGACACTTGTTTTATATCCATAAATATTTTGGAGTAGTGTTGAAATGGAAGCATGAGTTAGTGTAATATAATGACAGTTGATCGACGTGATTATATTACAGTAAGTCATGCGGAAGTTCTAATGGAACGTGATGGGGGTAAAACTTGATCAACCTTACCTTCACCATGTACCATGTTACATGATTCCTTTATTTTCTCTACTGACATCTGAATATATTGATACTTTATATGTGACATCATTTGAGTCACATGTAATTTCCTTCTCATCTTTGTCATATCATACTTGCACTACGAGCAGTTTATTCGAAGGTATTCGTCATCAAAGGAATACGATCTCATTTTGCTCAACTTACATACTTAACTTAAAGATGCTCGATCTTACTATGTCAAGACGAACATTCATATCCTCACTTGTTTCCTAAACGTCGTTTAATCGCACCAACTAAAATTTCGGGACGAAATTTTCTTTAACGGGTAGGTAATGTAATAACCCGACTTTTTCCATTAACTTTCCATTAAAAACTTAACAACCATTTGTTAGATTCAATGATTTTTCCACTCCATTTTTTTTTAGAATATACTAGTTATAAATTAAACACTGCGATTAGTGAAAACGAAAAAAAAAATATTTTAAGACAACACAGTGTATGATTATTAATTTAAATAATTGATTGGAATTAAATATAAAATGTTTCGAACAATATATATATATATATATATATATATATATATATATATATATATATATATATATATATATATATATATAGATGTATTTTTTTTATAAATATAAAATTTACAAATTATTGAATCATATTAAGATAGGATACATTGGATTTTAACTAACGGATAAAAACTTAATTATCACCTTTGGCTATATATTATATCTATATTTTCTTACTATTAAACCCGTGACTACTAAAATTATAACCCATGTTTATTTAATTATTACACCTGTGATATATCTATACCCGTGACTACACACTAATACCCGTGTTTACCTAACTTAAACCCGTGACTCTATCTTATCTATATTATATCCTGATCCAATTCATTTCATTTCATTTCATTTATCATAACACACACCGACACTTCAAACCTCAAGAACACCCATATACTATTCATCATCATCATCGATCTTCAAACCTCAAGAACACCTTCAATACTTGCTTGATCATAAAATTGTTTACATATTCGGATTCCTCTCGAAGAGCTCTACACATTCATACCAACAATTTCTTGATTAGGGTAAGTTTTAAAAACTCTAATTTTTGAGTTTTCATGTTTTTGTTACATATTAGGGAAGATATAGTGTCTAGTGCTCAAGTCCTTGTATGTATGCATGATATTATTCGTTAATTTGATCGTTTGATGACTTTTTGATGAATTACGGATTTGTTTTGTGTGAGGTCAGAAACTTGAACTTGCTGAATGTATAATATTATGAGATAATCAGAATCCTCTTGAAAAACTAATAAGTTTGGGCTTTGGAATTTCGAATTTTCGTTACCGTATGCTCATGTTATGTTTAATTGAAGTTTTAACTCGTTTTTATGAATGATCACGAATTTTAATGGGGCTACTGATATGAACATGATATTTTCAGTTTATGATATGTGTATAAATGTATTGCTCTTGAAAAATTAATAACTTTTGGTTTAAGAATCGTTTGATTTCGATTAACGGATCAAAAACTACGCGTAAATATATTTTGATATAAAAATTTGTAACTGCTTATCTGATTCTGAGCAGGTAAATCTTAGTAACTGATTATGATAAGTTATTAGATGAATTACTCTCGAAAAGTAGTTAAATTTTCATATAGATATTGCGTAAATTGGGCGAACGGGTCAAAAGTTAGGATTAAAATAAGGTACATTTCGGGATAGGCTGAAAAAGTATGTTTTTGACATGGTTAACAAGGTGTAATTAAAAACCTGGGTTGATAAGATTGTAGACGTCGAAAATCTATTGAATTTAGACTCAAGAATCGGGTCGATTCGAATTTTCTTTAGACTTTTACGCTCGTTCAAAGTTTGGTACATTTTAATAAAAATGCTGTTTGAATTCTGAAAACTCCACGAACCACTGTTAACGTTTTCTGTAACTGGCTCTGATCTGTGTCGAACCAGGTTATGGGAATTTTTCTGTAGATTCTTCACTTAAAAACGCCGCATCTCCAATTGGCGGTGACTGATTTGGAGTTGCGATGATTTTTCTAAAAATCACAAAAGTTGCTGCTGTAAATACGATTTTAAGCGTGTGTTTTTGCAAATGTTTCGGGTTATAAAAATAATGACCAATGCTAGAGACTTGAGACTTTTTGTACGAATTTAATACACTTATATTAACTATTTCATATAGTGTGGGGTGTTCTAAAGTGATAATTTTGTATAAGTATAAACCATGTAATTTAAACCGTCCGTTTGGACACTTGACCCATTTAAGCCAAAAAGTATCGAAATGAGTAACAGGCAACTTGGACACGTCCGATATATCAATTTAAGTAAGTTTGAAGATTGTAATGTTTTAAAAATGAGTTTTGGCATGTTTTGGTCAAAATGGGTATTTATGACCCATTTGGGTCATACGCGCCCAGTTTGACAAATATGTGAAATTTTGAGGATCAAAGGTATGTAACACGTCTAAAATATCATTTATAAACTTGTGACATGATTTTTATATGCTCAAATATTATGGTTTGGAATTTGAGTTATCAATGGAAAATTTTATTATTTTAGTGTAAGTCTCAAAATGACTCTCGGGCTCACTTTGTAGGCTCGTAATTTGTAAACGATTAAGTTATGGGAAAAACTATTGATTGGGCCAGAAAGTAGATATGAGAAGCTTCAAAATGATATAAGATATGTATGATTTTCTCGAGTCTAAACTGGTTTAAAACGAACATGAAAAGAGGATGTTGTGGCTGACTTTTAGTCTTGGTTAAGTGTCAAAAATGACTCTTGGGCCTACTTTGTGGAGTTGTAATTTGAAATCAATTAAGTTTGGATAAAAACTATTATTTGGTATTGAAAATATTTACGACAAGCTTTAAAACGATATATTATATTTATGATTTTGTTGTGGCTAAACAGGTTTAAAATAAGCGTGAAAATGGGTAATCGTTGCTGATTTTGAATACAGCATTTTATCAGCAGTTTACATTTTATCAGCAGTTTATGTTTCGGGTGGCTGTTTTCGCGAGGCCATAACTTTCAAACCGTAACTCCGTTTTTGTCAAATAAACTGTCTATAGAAAGTTGGGATGATATACTTTCTAATGGTCATGACCTAAGATATTATATCAAAGTTAGTGGGACCCGGAATCAGCTACAAAATACCTAAAAAATACATATATGTAAATAATATTTTTGTCTAAGTAAAAATAGATAACTTAAGTTTGACTTATGTTTGACTATTTGACCAACTTGGGTAATATTATGAGATTGTTTATTTGTGTTGACCATGTTGACTGTGTTTGACTTGCATTTGACTTACATTTGACTTACTTTGACTTTTGTTGACTTTTGCTAAATTTTGCTAAATTTATGAGTCGGACTTGAGCAATAGGACTATACGAACCCTATGGATCGACCTAGCTTATTAGACACTTATTGACCAACATGTGTTCTCTAGGTTGAGGTCTACGGTTACTTGCATTCCGATATTCGGTCACATCTCTGTGATTTATTTCTGAAGTTGTCAGGTGAGTTTCATTTGCTCCCTTTTTTTAATTGCTTTTGAAATCTATATTTTTGGGCTGAGAATACATGCACTTTATTTTAAACGCAATGGATACTAGTACATACTAAATTCTACACCGAGTTTGAACCGAAAATCCCTTAATTTGGTAAATAGTAGCTGCCGGTTATAAGAACTGGTGGGCGCGAATAGTTGTATATGGATCCATAGGGCTTGACATCCCTGTCTGTTCCAGGTATAGAAACCCTAGCCTGAACTATAAAACAGACGTATGCTATTTGAGGTTAGTACACGTTGGTTTGCGTGTATTGTACATGTTGGTTGCATGTATGTTAAAACAGGGGTACTTATTATATAGACGTTAAAGTTTAGTTACCAGGGTGCTCAATTTCGTAGAATATTTTGATAAACGTTTCTGGATGAAACAACTGAAATCTTGTGATCCACCTTTATATACAGAGTATGCGCAATATTAAAACTATGAACTCACCAACCTTTGTGTTGACACTTTTAGCATGTTTATTCTCAGGTCCCTAGAAGTCTTGCGCTGTTTGCTTATACGTTATACAAGTTATGTGCATGGAGTCATACATGCTTTATTCGAGAAAACTTTGCATTCACAAAATCATCACCATGTATCTTATTTTGACTGCATTGTCAACGGATGTATTATTGTAAACTATTATTTACGGTGATTGTCTATATGTAGAAATCATCAGATGCCGAAAACCTTGAATTTAGATATTCATTTATGGTGTGCCTTTTCAAAAGAATGCAATGTTTACAAAACGTATCATATGGAGGTCAATACCTCGCAATGAAACCGGTGAATAACGTACTGCGTCAATAGCGATTTTGGCGGGTCATTACAAATATTGCAGGAAAGGTACGTAGACGCAACGGAGATGATAAACACTAAATTGACCTCACGAGCATACCCATGGACCATACCCATCACCTATATAGCTATAACTCATAATTTCCTTAGCCCTATCCTACTCATAAAATCCATTTTTGAAATAACCCTCTCATGACCTCGTCGTAGTATTTTATGTATAATACTAATAATAATTCTCCTAATTATAAGATTAATAATAATATTAATCTTAATAATATATATATATATATATATATATATATATATATATATATATATATATATATATATATATATATGTGTGTGTGTGTGTGTGTGTGTGTGTGTGTGTGTGTGTGTTGAGAGAGTAGAGAGATTGATGGATAAATGAATGAAACTGGAACCAGAATTCGTCGACTTTATAGCATGTTTCCTACCCAACCATACCATGCGATCGCATGGTTGGAAGGTTACATGGCCATGCGATCGCATGGCTTTGTTTACAGCTCATATGCACGTTTGATTCTTGCCGACACTTATTAACTATTATTATATATAAATTATTATTTAATATATAAAATTAATTATATATTATATTATATTTACATGCGTAGTTAAATTGTAAAATTAGTTCCCATGACTCGTACGTTGTCACTCGACTTATGTCTCGTTTTCGATTTCTCGAACTCATTCTCGTACGCTTAGAAAACTGGCCCTTTACATTTAGTGATATGTACCATTATCAATATTTAGACTTAATCATCGATAAATCATTTTATGAAAAATGTAACTTATATAATTGAGTGTTGTGGTCATTTGCTTTTATAAATCAATGTCTCATTGTTTAACAAAATATATTATTTTAAATCAGGTTGTTTTATGACTAAGTATATATATATATATATATATATATATATATATATATATATATATATATATATATATATATATATATTTATTTATTTATTTATTTATTTATTTAGAATTGTAAATTTATACATAATATATATGTTTGAAATTTTTATCTAATGATATAATATTTAGTCTTTCAAAACTAATTATATTTCAAAGTTCGTTCTAAATTTTGTTTAGCAAATATTATAACACGTATCGTTTATACTTTAAAACTTAATTTGGCGTAATCCATTTACACACCAACATTTATCGAACATCCTAGATGACATATCTAAATATCCGCCGATAATTATTTTAAATATATTTGTAAATAATTACGTTCATATAAAGTATTATACGCTAATACTTTGTTAATGTGTTCAAGTTATAACATGTACACATATACATATATTATCGTATTCGTTCATATAATGGTTCGTGAATCATTGGAATTTGGTCGAGGTTAAATGAATGTATGAACACAGTTTAAAATTCTTGAGATTTAACTTAACAACTTTGCTTATCGTGTCGGAATAATATAAAGATAAAGTTTAAATTTGTTCGGAAATTTACGGGTTATCACAGTACCTACCCGTTAAAGAAATTTCGTCCCGAAATTTGATAGAGGTCATCATGGCTAACAATGAGAATGTTATTATGACGATTATAGAGTTTTATCATGTTTAAGAAGTATGGATAAAATAATTCGATTACTCGAAGAGTATGAGGGAAATTATCGTAAATGAATGAAATAAGATTATAGTGATTCGTCATATCTTTTGACGTCATCACAACTGATCTCCGAATTTAAAGAAAATCTTTGTAATCTATATTGGATTTGATTCTTCGGCGATTAAGGAAACTATGATCCTCTTCGAAGTAATGTGATAATACATCTTGATTTCTCTGTCGGATATTTCACTATAAATACACCTCCTTCGTTTACTTACAACTCACACCTTCTATTCTTTTTCCCTCAACTCATATTTTAAAGCATTCTTCAATATGCTTCATCCAGTTCTGCTTCTTGATATATTCTTAACTTTCATATCTGTCATTCTTCTTTTTCATCTACCACCGGAAGAATCTATTTACTTTTACTATACCCTTGGGTTTATAGTGTTTTTAGTTCTCCCGTGTCTTTATATTGCTATATGTATCGATATATACGGTTTATAGTTTCTGGGTTATTGTCGGGTTTTATATCTTCCCTTATATTTCGATGTCCCTGCTTCTGTCTTCTATAATCATTGTCATTCCCAGTTAATGCTCTCTTTTATATGCTGCGATTTATACCCCAAATTTCTGTTTCAGAGCTTTGTCCTTTCATTTCTTCTTCTTGCAATTAAGCACTGCTTGTAATGGTCCAGAATTCACAGATATATATTTCGGAATGAACATTGTTAATGTTCTAAGAAATAAATGGTAATGGCACGATCTTAATTTGTTAAATTACCATAATACCCTGGAAAGGACCGAATCATCAAGAAAATATTTTCTTGATATTTTAGAGGTTAAATAGAATACAAGAGTCATGTGACATAGCACATGATGACGTTATCATCTGTGAATCATCACGTTCCATTTAGAAACTTAGCATGACTTACTGTAATATAATCACGTTGATCAAGCGTCATTATATTATACTAACTCATGCTTCAGTTCTCAACACTACTTCAAAAATATTCTTATTTTAAACTCGAATGTTTCAGAATTTAGAAACTAAAATAGTTTCTTTTATGATGTAACACAGATAGCGCGAAGAGATAAATGATTTCAGATAAAAATAATTATGGAAATATCTTCAGAAATATAGAGGATATTTATAATGGAAGATACGATGATATCTTAGGGGTTCTAATATCAGAGGATGATGAAGAATATTGTCCGCAGGGGTGCAAAGTCAGGACCAAGGTATTCGTTAATGACTTCAACAGATACTAAATCTTTTGGATTCTTTGAAGGCAGGTTCAGCCTTTATGTTTTGTCCACAGTCTCCTTCATACTTTGCTCAATCCGTTTTCCAGTTCCAAATCTTTCCTTTTTCTAAGCTTTACCAACACACTATTCTTTATCATCAAACTTTTTACTGTTAAGGTTGTTTACAATTTTTGATGCTTCATCAGCATTTTGAGGACTAGTTCGCAGTTCAGGGGGTTATTCAGAAACTTCACATTCAAAGTATGTAAGTCCAGGAGGTAGACGCTATATGTACACATATAACTGTTGGCGTAGACATGCTGCGAGATTTCAAAATACTGCTTACTAATTCCCAATGATTAGTATGGCAATCCTCGTTACAAGATGCAGATGAGTAAATGATGGGGTTTTGATAAATATAATGATTTTTCAGAAAAAATCCTAGAACATTACGGTTGCTGATAAGTTTACTGCTAATGTGTTGGAATATAAATGGTTCCCCAGTAACAACGGCGAAAGGGCAACATATCTATCGAGGTTATAATAAGACTAGTCCGAGACAAAACTGTCTATTTTGAAACGGAATTGAAAAGTTATTTTAGCTAATAAATGCCAAAAGGTCTGACACAGATACGTGTTAAACTATGACTTTGGTTTCGAGAGTTTTTCAGGTACATAACTGTGGGTAATATGTGGTCGGATCATCATCTCGATTGAAGTGTCTTCAGGAATTTCGGATGGTTTGAGCACAGATTGTAATCGTTAATATACATATGATGTTCTAACACAGTTTTGAAGTCAAAGTATATCTTTGAAAGACGTAGAAATCTAAGAGTGACGATACCGGTTATATATTGGATTGAATTCTGCGATTTCAAAAAAAATCAGAATATGTAATTGAATTTGAATGTGTATGGTTGGTTTGATTTCTATGAAAGAATGTATATTGTTATGAAAATAGTGAGTATAGTTGATGATTGCTGGATCAGATTCGAAGAATGTAACATATTAATTGTGAATTTGTATCTCTCTAGGGTATTACCTACTCGTTAAAAAAATTTTCACAATTAATATTTTGTACAAAAGAATTTTTATTACAGTCTTTTTGAATATATATATATATATATATATATATATATATATATATATATATATATATATATATATATATATATATATGTGTGTGTGTGTGTGTGTGTGTGTGTGTGTGTATTTTCTTCAGATGTAACATAGATTTAATGAGTTAATATTAAATTAAACTCATTTGATTTTTCGGCTGGAACTAGAAATGAATAATCTCTAAAACTTCAGAAATTTGGTAATCTTCGTGGATTATTACTTCAACGTAAATGAAATTATGAATCAATATATTATTCATTTTTATTGATATATACTTGGTGAATGATGTTGGTGTTCATGAGATTCTTGTGAATTTGACAAGGTATAAATGATGTTTCTAGGAAGTTTCGAGTACATCGAAGATGAAAGTGTAAAATCAAACATGTAATTGATTAATACACTTGATTATTATAAATTGGAATTCATTGAGTTTGGAACAGAGGTTGTAGTTAACAATGGTTAAATCGTTAACGAAGGATGTACATCATTGCATATTAGTAATATGAATTAACCGAGTAGTTAAGATCCATACATAATAGCTTAGTACGAAAAGATTTATTTTGATCTCAAAATTTATATATATATATATATATATATATATATATATATATATATATATATATATATATATATAAAATATACACATAATTTCTTCAGAGGGAATGAGTTAATACTTCATAACTCATTGATACACTATACGCTTTATCGATTCGTAATGATGTCCACGGTGATTCTTGAAATGACCGTGCTTGTGATGTTATAGGTGCTACTAGTGCTGATGATGCTGACGGTACTGACGGTACTGGTGATGCTAACGGTACTGTTGATGCTGCTGGTAAAACCATTCTAGCTTGTAAATCACACACCATTCTTGTCAGGGTTTCTATTCTTCCTTCTATCATTTTGGTTCATCAATTTGATTAATGGTTTAAGGTTAGAGCATATAATCTCTAAGACTTTAGAGATTACATAATCGTCGTGGAATGTTTCTCCAATGAAGTTATGAATCAATAATTCATCGGTCATTGTTGTTGGTACTCCTTGTTATCTATAGTGCGTATGACGTTGATGTTCGAAGTACAGATTGTGATGTTGAAGTGTGAGATGTTGATGTTGTTGTTGGTGGTGATAATGGTACTGTTGGTGTTGCAGATGGTGGTATTGTTGTTGCCGGTGCTGTTGCTGGTGCTTGTAACCTTTGCACCATATTCTCCAAAGCCACTACCCGAGCGCGAAGCTCGTTGACTTCTTCTATTACACCGGGATGATTATCGGTTTGGACAAGCGGATAAATAAAATCTAGAATTTAATGTAGTTTATAATCGTGATGAGATACTCTGGAAATGAGAGAGAAGATGGTGTTTCGGACAGGTTTGCCGGTAAGTGCTTCAGGTTCATCGCCAAGAGGGCAATGTGTGGATGGAAAGGATCGCCTTATGATTGAGAAGGCTACGAACCCATCCCCAATTCATCCAGAATATATGATGACTGATTGGTTGATCCATTCCGGTCACACTGCTTTCGGAGCTTGAGTGGGATTCCATTTCGGAATCCGAGGGACTTGAACTAATGACGAATTCCATTTCGTATGATTGAATAAAGGATTTTTCGATATGAAATGATTTTTGGCTATCGAATGGTATTCTACTTACATAGAATATCTATATATATAGAACAAAAGATTTCGTAGATTACGGAGGAATTTACGGAATATGTCAGACAAAGTTTACAGTAACAGATACGCTAAGATATGTATTAGCAGATACGCTAAGATATGAATTTTGTCTATACACTATTCATGCAATCAATGCAATAAGATGTGTCTAGACTAAGAATGATAAGCAGGCAATTTCTGACGAAAATGATAAGCAAAACTTTTGACATGCAGACACCGTCGAAGTCCAAACTCACTAATGCATCCTAACGACTTATCAGTTAGACACACTAATGCAGACCTGGTTCGCTAAGACCACCTCTCTGATACCAACTGAAAGGACCTATTCATATACAATATAAACGATTCACAATAGTTGATTACATCGCGAGGTATTTGACCTTTATATGATACAATTTACAAACATTGCATTCGTTTTTAAAAGATAAACTTTCTTTACATCGAAAGTATACCATTTCATAATACATCCAACTATAGTTGACTTAATAATAATCTTGATGAACTCAACGACTCAAATGCAAAGTCTTTCGAAATATGCCATGAATGACTCCAAGTAATATCTTTAAAATGAGTTAATGCACAGCGGAAGATTTCTTTAATACCTGAGAATAAACATGCTTTAAAGTGTCAACCAAAAGGTTGTTGAATTCATAGGTTTATCGTAAACAATAAAATTCATCATTTTAATATACCACAAGATTTAATATTCCCATTTCCCATAAACATCATGCATAAAATTCATTCATATGAATTGAACACCTGGTAATCGACCTTAACAAGTTGCATATAGAATATCCTCATCATTCCGGGACAACTTCGGACATGATAAATTCGCCATCATTCTGGGACAACTTCAGACATGATTAATTCGACATCATTCCGGGACAACTTCGGACATGATAAATTCGACATCATTTCGGGACAACTTCGGACATGATAAATTCGACATCTAAATGAAAAGTTCTTAATTTTTCGCTAGCTTTCCAACGACAAGCCTATCTTATACCTTATCTCAATCACATATGTAACTAATTCAGGATTCAACATAACCTATCTAACGACAACATCAAAAATACAAGCATGCATAATCCTATATACTCGAGCACTAGTCAGGGATACACTATTAATATATAAAATTTAAGTTATGAGTGCTCACGTATCAAAATTGAGATTCAATATTGCAGGAAAGGTACATAGACGCAACGGAGATGATAAACACTAAATTGACCTCACGAGCATACCCATGAACCATACCCATCACCTCCATAGCTATAACCCATAATTTCCTTAGCCCTATCCTACTCATAAAATCCATTTTTGAAATAACCCGCTCATGACCTCGTCGTAGTATTTTATGTATAATACTAATAATAATTCTCCTAATTATAAGATTAATAATAATATTAATCTTAATAATAATAATAATAATAATATTAATATATATATATATATATATATATATATATATATATATATATATATATATATATATATATATATATATATATATATATATATATATATATATATATATATATATATGTTGAGAGAGTAGAGAGATCGATGGATAAATGAATGAAACTGGAACCAGAATTCGTCGACTTTATAGCATGTTTCCTACCCAACCATACCATGCGATCGCATGGTTGGAAGGTTACATGGCCATGCGATTGCATGGCCTTTGTTTACAGCTCATATGCACGTTTGATTCTTGCAGACACTTATTAACTATTATTATATATAAATTATTATTTAATCTATGTAATTAATTATATATTATATTATATTTACATGCGTAGTTAAATTGTAAAATTAGTTCCCATGACTCGTACGTTGTCACTCGACTTATGTCTCGTTTCCAATTTCTCGAACTCATTCTCGTACGCTTAGAAAACTAGCCCTTTACATTTAGTGATATGTACCATTATCAATATTTAGACTTAATCATCGATAAATCATTTTATGAAAAATGTAACTTATATAATTGAGTGTTGTGGTCATTTGCTTTTATAAATCAATGTCTCATTGTTTAACAAAATATATTATTTTAAATCAGGATGTTTTATGACTAAGTTAAAATATATATATATATATATATATATATATATATATATATATATATATATATATATATATATATATATATATATATATATATATATATATATTGTAACATCCCGCATTTTTCCGTTAAATTATTTTAACGCCCGTCTTTTTCTTTTTAAATAATACCCTTCGTATCTAGATTCGTATCCTTTGTTATGTAACATTTTAAATATTCTCGTTGTTGGAAGATAACGTCTCCCGTACTCTCGTGTAATTTAAAATAATTCGTTTGGTTAATTCACGCACCCGCACCCGAACTAGAGGGACCATTTTTGCCAAGTGATCAAAGGTGTGACTAGGTCAACTAGTCAACACCCTTTCTCATCCATTCATTCATTTCCATTTTCATTTCCATTTTTCCTTTAACACTTTCAACTTTTCTTTCAATCTTCATCATCAAGATTCATCATCCATTCATGATCTAGCAAGCTTCAATCAAAACAAAATACATATTTGGAATCCTCTCTTCATCCTCTTCAATTTGATACCAACTTCATCTCTTTTGGGTAACTTTCTAAAATCACTAATTTTATGTGTTCTTGAGATTTTTGAGTTATAAAGTTGTTAATTAGTGTCTATGGCTCATTGTGATGTCGTGTATGTAATTTGTATGCTCGATCTTGATGTTTTGGTGTAACTAGCTTGAAAATGAAAAGTGTATGCTTAATCCTTGATTTTGGATGATCAAATGTTGTTAGATTGTTAAAGTGCATGTTTTAAAAGTGTTACTAGTATCACTAGCTTCGTTTTGATGTGTAGGTTGATTTGTAAAACTTCATAAACTTGATTAGTGATTTTGGTGATTTTGGATTAGGGTTGATAAGCTTTATATGAACTTTTGGTGCATCAAATGCTATGAATTGTTGTTGATAAGTGTTTAGTTGCAATGTGTGTTTGATTACCTTCGAAACGGCATATCATACATGTAAATTGGTTGCCCGAATCATGAAATGCGTTTTTAGAACTTGAAACTTTGATTATGAACGTTTAATGCGGTTTTGGGTTGTTGTAAGTGTTGAATTGCTTGATGAAATGTGTCTAGGTGTTTTCCTCGTCAAATTACCTTTCCGATGATATAAGATACATGTTCTAATTGTTTACGGTTTGAGTTTTGCGTTTGTTTGAAAATTGACCAAGTCTTGAACAAGTGAAACAGGCCTGGGACCAGGCCACGGCCATTGTCGCGGCGCGACAGGCCTGGCCGCGGCGCGGCATAAGCCGTGCCCAGCTTCTGTCTCCAATGTCCGTTTCACGTGAAATGTTTGCCATGTTTTAGACTTCCAATTCGCATGCAACTTGTTCTAACATGCTTATATATGAATAACTAGCATAGAAAATTTGTCCGAGACCCGACCCGAACATGTTGACTTTTTCGTTGACTTTGACCCGACCAAGTTTGACTTTTTGTCAAACTTAATCAATTAATTATGCAATCTTCCTAACATGCTTTTATACTTGTATCTTGCATGAAACTTGACAGTTTGCTTCACATGCTACATAATCGAGTCGTGTCGAGCCATAGGACTAATTGAACAACTTTGACCCTTCGTGACTACCGTTATTGATACAACTTATTTGTTTAGGTCGAGACTAGCGTTGTTTTTTACGCACGTTACTTGTTGAAGTACTTATTTACTCTTGCAATCAAAGGTGAGATCATAGTCCCACTTTTACTCTTTTTGAACTTATATTTGGGATGAGAAAACATAAACGATTCTTTTGAACTAAGTGAACACAAGAACGGGAAAACAAACATTCTACATACGAGTTTAGAACAAAATCCTCAATTCGATTATCATTAGTTACACTTGCCGGGTGTAAGCGAGAACTTATGTTATATGGCCATATGGGTTGACAACCCTCATCCTTGACGGTTCGCTACCGTCTACGGATGAAATATATTTTCGAGAATCAGTGTTTGTTCTAGCACTAAGTGATGGGGTATACAATGGAAGGAATGTTAAGCTTTGATAATTGGGTGCTCGTGAAACAAACTTTTGGAATGTATTACTATTATTTCATTGATGCAAATCTTGTGGTTCACTTGTACTTACTTACTTAAACCTATGATTTCACCAACGTTTTCGTTGACAGATTTCTATGTTTTTCTCAGGTCTTGCACGATATGTGAAACATGCTTCCGCTTACTATTTGATACTTGCATCCGATGTCGAGTATACATGCATTTCATGGAGCGTCTTTTGACTTTACTTTAAACCGTGTCGCCTAGATTTCAATCGTATCTATAACGTTGTAACTTAACTTTTGGTTGAACAATTCTTGTAAACTTTGAAACAATCTTTATTTTGAAATGAAGGCGACATATTTTTGGTCAAACGTTATCTTAAAGACTTATAATCAGGTAATGGGACCCACGTAGCTGACGCCGTCACTTGACGATTTGTCGGGGTCGCTACAGGTGGTATCAGAGCCTTGGTTGTAGGGATTTAGAGTTCATTTGTGTCCACCCCGAGTCATAGGGTACATAGGTGAATCTAGACTACAACCGGCATATAGACTGAAGTAGGAATTACTTGACTATTTGTGCATTTATACTCGAACTCTTCTATCATATCTGACTCGTATTCGATCTTGATCTTACGTTGATAAATTTTGTTGATGCGCCACCTTGACTTTATGAAGTAATGTTAAATGCACATGAGAATCAGGGTAATATAATTTCCTGGATTATATTACGGTGATTCACATGGACGTTCCGACATTATGACATAAAAGAATTTAAGGCGAGTCAAGGAAAATTTTCTCTCTATCCTTATTCCATGCCACGGTTAGTATTGTTGAAAATACTAACCAACGATATTCTTGTCTCATGAAGGAACAATGGCTCACCAAGGTCAACACAATACTCCTCTCGAAACTCTGGAACAAGCTCTTCAACGAATGATAACCACCGCCGTGGGTACGGCCGTGGCCGATCACTTTTCTAACAACAACAATCATGGAGCCGGTAATTCAATCGAGGGTTGCTCCTACAAGAACTTCATGAAGTACAATCCTCCCACTTTCGATGGAACCGGGGGACCGGTTACTCTCACCCGATGGTTTGAACAAATGGAGACCATTTTTAACACAAGCGGTTGTCGAGACCAAGATAAGGTCAAGTTTTCCACCCTCACTCTTACCGGTATCGCTCTCTCATGGTGGAACACGTATGTACAATCAGTGGGTATCGATGAAGCCCTTACACTCTCTTGGACCGAATTAAGAGAAAGAATGATCACCGAATACTTCCCGCGCGATGAGACTCGATGGCTCGAGCAAGGGCTAAGGAATTTAAGAACGGTCGGGAATGACCTCGGAGCTTATAATCAACGGTTTACCGAACTAGTCTCAATGTGTCCAAATCTCATGACTCCCGAATTCCTAAGAGTCGAACTTTACATGGATGGCCTCCCTAAGAGCATTCAACACGGGGTAAGGGCATCCCAACCCACTAACCTACAAGAGGCTTTAACAAAGGCCCACCAAACTTTAGAAACGGTGAATGAAATGGAAGCACCGGTACGAATGGTCGAGAACCACCCGGGTAACAACAAAAGAAAATGGGAAGCCTCGCAACCAAGCAACCACAACAATAGCAACATCTCCAAGAAGCTTTTCACCCCCGGCGGCAAGAAGGGGTATGCCGGAACCCTACCTCACTGTAACAAGTGTCGCAAACATCATTTTGGTGAATGTGGCAAACCATTTTGCGTCAAGTGTCAAAGAAGTGGCCATGTGGCCCATGTCTGTAAGGGTACCGTTACCGTCGCTCGAAGGGTGCCCAACGCACACAGGACGGGTGCATGCTTTGAGTGTGGCCAATTGGGTCATTTTAGGAATGTGTGCCCAAAGAAGAAATCAACCCCAACGCACGCCATTGAACTTTCAACATCGACACCTAGGATGCCCGGAACGACGATGGACTAGTAACGGGTACGTTTCTTCACAACAAACCGTATACTTCATACTTATTCGATTTCATTACCGTTAGACGTTTTATAACCAAGTCTTTGACTCGTGCTCTTTGCACTCCACTTTTTCCCTAGACACTACTTAGGCAATTTAAGTGACCAACGGAATATATTGTGTGCCTATAAATTTTATCAGAGGATATACGTTAAGAATTATGACTTGACACCTATAGAACTAAGGAGCTCAAAACCTATCCGTTAAGGAGAAAAATTTTTTTTTTCTTCTCTTTCTTTCCTACAATTATGTATGGATTTTTGTGAACTAAATAATTTTCGGTTGGAAACCGATACCCACTTCCTCGTATCCATGACCTCATGATTATTTGCGTAAAACTCGTGTGTATTCCAAATCGACCTCCGTTCCGGTTATCATCAATTGGGGGGTAAGGGAGACGATGTCTCCTGAGTCTTTTCCGAACTCGCAACGTTAGTTGTAAATCTCTCTTAGTACCATTCGATTTATCCAAGGCTCGTCCGTATCCATAAACCTCCTAAACCACGTATGCAAACTTATCTAGACAAATCTGTTATCGTATTTATGGATGAAATCTTAACTTATTTAAGTAAAGAAGGAAAACGAACAACATCACCATCTTACGCTCGAACTTTTGAGAAAAGAGCAACTCTATACCAAATTCTCCGAGTGAGAATTTCTGTTGAACGAAGTCCAATTTTCTAGACCATGATGTTAATGGTCAAGGCATTACAATCAATCTCGAAATCAAGCCACATGTAATCAGGAAACTCTACCAACTCGGACTTGTATTCGTAAAAAAAAAAAAAAAAAAAAAAAAAAAAAAAAAAAAAAAAATCTTAGATCTCGTCTGTTATTACCAAAGATTCATTTCTGACTTTTCTCGTGTTACCCGACTTTTAAACTCGTTAACTCACTAAGGGAAAACTTTAAACCTCTCCGTGTTCGAACCTTGAGCGTGATTCTTCACACCAACATTTCTAGCTAAATTCGTACAACACCAGATGGGACTCAAATATGGAAATATTTCTAGTTGGACGCCGAAAGGCATACTCCCTCGACTCGAAATCAACGGAACGGAAATTCGTTATTTTGCACGAAGAATTCGAATACTAAATTGTGGATCCGATCAATGTTCTCGTCATCACGTACCACACTACATACCTCTGTTATTTCACCGTTACCGTCTGATATTACTGGAAATTAAGATAACACACAATCCAACGATACTTCACTTTTCTTTGACTTAACGCCCTTGTGTTTCTGATAATCGGTCAACTATTATTCAACCCCGAACTATACAACTACGTGTACTACCTCGTTTCTCTTTCAGACTTCAACTTTTGACAACTAGAGGCACGTTATGGCAACCTCGAGATGTAAACTCATCCTATTCTAAGTCCTCATTTCACTACTATCTTTACAGTTCGCAATTCCGTTTAAAGAAACTCCTTGTAACATTTCCCAATGGATAGAGAAACTCTTCATATTACATTAGTATTCGCCACGAGGGTGGATAGCCCTAACGAACACTTACGAACCCTAACTATCTTGTTCAAGCACATCTTAAAGAGATTCTATTTCAACACGGTGTATCTTTGTCAATTATCCCGTATCGAAATACTCGCTTCACTTCTAGAAATCTTGGAGACCCGCTTAGACATGAGTACCGCGTACCACCCACAAACCGACGAACCGAGAAAACGAACGATTTATGTCTTGGAAAGACATGTCACAAACTCGTATTGTCACCTTTAGTAGATCACTCTTACAACAGTAGTTACCACTCGTGTGTTCACACGCACTTTCCGAAACCCCATATGACCGCTAATGTCATACCCCTGTTCATTTAACCAAAGCATCAACCACCGAAATCTGAACTCCATCAAGAAACAACAATTGAGATCGTTCAAGTCCGAGAAGGGCTCGAGGCAACCCATTGTCGCCAGAAGAGTTATACCAAACTTAGATGAAAACCTCACAAAATCCCTGTGTGTAACAGTGTAATATTGAGAAACCGCACCTTGGAAGGGTGTAATTCATTTTGGGAAATCGAGAAAAGGATATATCCGCAATATTGAACTTTATGAAACCTTGGGGCGTATTGGAACCGCTTCCTACCGTTTAGAACTTCCGACTCAATTAAGTTTCCGTTTACCCTACATTTCGTGTAACAAACTTAGAAACGTGTCCTGCGGAACAGGAACGTGCAATCCTTCTAGATGCACCAACTATTGATGACAAACTCCTCCTCATAGGAAAAACCGGCTGAACTTGTGGATCGTAAAACCAAACCCAAATACAACGTAAAACCCTGACTATCCAACTCATGAGAACACTCAAGGACGTACTTTCACTTATTCATTGCATGGACAACGTAAAGTCTCGAGTAAGAGATATCGACTACTACTTCCAACTAAATTTCGGGACGAAATTTCTTTTGAGGTGTGGATAATGTAACATCCCGCATTTTTCCGTTAAATTATTTTAACGCCCGTCTTTTTCTTTTTAAATAATACCCTTCGTATCTAGATTCGTATCCTTTGTTATGTAACATTTTAAATATTCTCGTTGTTGGAAGATAACGTCTCCCGTACTCTCGTGTAATTTAAAATAATTCGTTTGGTTAATTCACGCACCCGCACCCGAACTAGAGGGACCATTTTTGCCAAGTGATCAAAGGTGTGACTAGGTCAACTAGTCAACACCCTTTCTCATCCATTCATTCATTTCCATTTTTCCTTTAACACTTTCAACTTTTCTTTCAATCTTCATCATCAAGATTCATCATCCATTCATGATCTAGCAAGCTTCAATCAAAACAAAATACATATTTGGAATCCTCTCTTCATCCTCTTCAATTTGATACCAACTTCATCTCTTTTGGGTAACTTTCTAAAATCACTAATTTTATGTGTTCTTGAGATTTTTGAGTTATAAAGTTGTTAATTAGTGTCTATGGCTCATTGTGATGTCGTGTATGTAATTTGTATGCTCGATCTTGATGTTTTGGTGTAACTAGCTTGAAAATAAAAAGTGTATGCTTAATCCTTGATTTTGGATGATCAAATGTTGTTAGATTGTTAAAGTGCATGTTTTAAAAGTGTTACTAGTATCACTAGCTTCGTTTTGATGTGTAGGTTGATTTGTAAAACTTCATAAACTTGATTAGTGATTTTGGTGATTTTGGATTAGGGTTGATAAGCTTTATATGAACTTTTGGTGCATCAAATGCTATGAATTGTTGTTGATAAGTGTTTAGTTGCAATGTGTGTTTAATTACCTTCGAAACGGCATATCATACATGTAAATTGGTTGCCCGAATCATGAAATGCGTTTTTAGAACTTGAAACTTTGATTATGAACGTTTAATGCGGTTTTGGGTTGTTGTAAGTGTTGAATTGCTTGATGAAATGTGTCTAGGTGTTTTCCTCGTCAAATTACCTTTCCGATGATATAAGATACATGTTCTAATTGTTTACGGTTTGAGTTTTGCGTTTGTTTGAAAATTGACCAAGTCTTGAACAAGTGAAACAGGCCTGGGACCAGGCCACGGCCATTGTCGCGGCGCGACAGGCCTGGCCGCGGCGCGGCATAAGCCGTGCCCAGCTTCTGTCTCCAATGTCCGTTTCACGTGAAATGTTTGCCATGTTTTAGACTTCCAATTCGCATGCAACTTGTTCTAACATGCTTATATATGAATAACTAGCATAGAAAATTTGTCCGAGACCCGACCCGAACATGTTGACTTTTTCGTTGACTTTGACCCGACCAAGTTTGACTTTTTGTCAAACTTAATCAATTAATTATGCAATCTTCCTAACATGCTTTTATACTTGTATCTTGCATGAAACTTGACAGTTTGCTTCACATGCTACATAATCGAGTCGTGTCGAGCCATAGGAATAATTGAACAACTTTGACCCTTCGTGACTACCGTTATTGATACAACTTATTTGTTTAGGTCGAGACTAGCGTTGTTCTTTACGCACGTACTTGTTGAAGTACTTATTTACTCTTGCAATCAAAGGTGAGATCATAGTCCCACTTTTACTCTTTTTGAACTTATATTTGGGATGAGAAAACATAAACGATTCTTTTGAACTAAGTGAACACAAGAACGGGAAAACAAACATTCTACATACGAGTTTAGAACAAAATCCTCAATTCGATTATCATTAGTTACACTTGCTGGGTGTAAGCGAGAACTTATGTTATATGGCCATATGGGTTGACAACCCTCATCCTTGACGGTTCGCTACCGTCTACGGATGAAATATATTTTCGAGAATCAGTGTTTGTTCTAGCACTAAGTGATGGGGTATACAATGGAAGGAATGTTAAGCTTTGATAATTGGGTGCTCGTGAAACAAACTTTTGGAATGTATTACTATTATTTCATTGATGCAAATCTTGTGGTTCACTTGTACTTACTTACTTAAACCTATGATTTCACCAACGTTTTCGTTGACAGATTTCTATGTTTTTCTCAGGTCTTGCACGATATGTGAAACATGCTTCCGCTTACTATTTGATACTTGCATCCGATGTCGAGTATACATGCATTTCATGGAGCGTCTTTTGACTTTACTTTAAACCGTGTCGCCTAGATTTCAATCGTATCTATAACGTTGTAACTTAACTTTTGGTTGAACAATTCTTGTAAACTTTGAAACAATCTTTATTTTGAAATGAAGGCGAGATATTTTTGGTCAAACGTTATCTTAAAGACTTATAATCAGGTAATGGGACCCACGTAGCCGACGCCGTCACTTGACGATTTGTCGGGGTCGCTACATATATATATATATATATATATATATATATATATATATATATATATATATATATATATATATATATATATATATATAGAATTGTAAATTTATACATAATATATATGTTTGAAATTTTTATCTAATGATATAATATTTAGTCTTTCAAACTAATTATATTTCAAAGTTCGTTCTAAATTTTGTTTAGCAAATATTATAACACGTATCGTTTATACTTTAAAACTTAATTTGGCGTAATCCATTTATACACCAACATTTATCAAACGTCCTAAATGACATATCTAAATATCAATCGAATCAAGTGTTACTTAGTTTGAAACTATATATATATATCTTCAATATTCGTAAACACGTTTTAAATACACGTTGCAAGTTATTTAACAACCAATATTCCATCTCACGTTATTTAATCAAAGACATCTTAAATAATCGAGTTTTATTATATGGTAAAGCATTTTCGTACATTTGAAACTAAATCAAATGATTATTATGTAATTTAGTCTTCCACTAACCTTTGTCTAATTCTCAATGATAGACACATTTGTTCCTACTCGTAAATCACTTTATCATTTTCCGAATAATGTTAAAATGGAAAGATTTCTTAAATCAACGTGGACCTCATAACAAAGACTCATAATCATAATTCAATATATCTGATAATTCAATCATTTGATATTATCTCTTAATTCCGCCGATAATTATTTTAAATATATTTTGAAATAATTACGTTCATGTAAAGTATTATACGTTTAATACTTTGTTAATGTTTTCAAGTTATAACATGTACACATATACATATATAATCGTATTCATTCATATAATGGTTCGTGAATCATTGGAATTTGGTCGAGGTTAAATGAATGTATGAACACAGTTTAATATTCTTGAGATTTAACTTAACAACTTTGCTTATCGTGTCGGAATAATATAAAGATAAAGTTTAAATTTGTTTGGAAATTTACGGGTCATCACAGTTACTAGCTTAAATTTTAAATTATGCCACATCCTAGCTTATCAATAAGTGTGGGATTCCAACCCAAATAAACACTAGACAAACATTCCCAAAAATTGTTATCAAAAACTCCTAAGTGTGGGATACACTAGGAACATTGGGGACAATGTTCGTCTAAGTGTGGGATGTTGGTATAATCTTTTTATGGTGTATTAAAATAATCCCATTACAAAGATTCTGAATTCTTATGCCAAATTTCAAAAATTTTAACAAAAGAAAGCCTTTTCGAAAAAGAAATTTTGAAAACCTAAAACATTTGTAAATAAAATTAAGGCTTAAGTAAGGTAGAAATCTTGTTGGGATGAACTGAATCTCTAATAGAGTATTGTATGACTATGCAGTATCGACCGAAATTGATTATGGTGAGGCACCCAAATAAGACCATAAAGCATTCATCTTTAATGCTTCACTATTTTCCGTTGAGAGTACCGATGTCTGTACTCAGAATCAGAACTTGCTCTAGATCTACATTTCCAAGTAACGAAATGTGATTCGTGTATAATCAGAAGAGCTAGCCATTTGTCAAATAACCTTTCACACCTTCCACCACTTCTACCACATCAAACCACAACCACATCATCTTTACTACCACTCGAAAAATCCAGAAAATGAGATTCCTTCCGAAAAACCCGATGTTATAAACTTCTCAAGTATCACGGCAAAGGTCTTGCAAAAAAGTTTGCCGGCGGAAAGTTTCTCGAGATAAAATCTCTAAAAAAATGATTTGTATTTACAAAGTTCTGAGAAAAGGACCAGAACTTATAAAGAGAAACGCCGAAGAAGAACTTGACCGCAAAATGCCTATCACTCCAAATGGAGAAAAAGTTCGAAAGTGCTTCTCAAATATATCAGCACTCCTATCTATCTTTCCTTTCCAAATAAAAGTCTTCAAAAAGACTATATTACCCTTTCTCACCCCTTAAAACAACTTCACCACCACTCCAAAATTACTTTCCATCCTTCCAAAATGAAAAATGACCTAGAAGCTATGGTTATTACCGTTTTCACATTAGTAGCAAGGATTTGAGTCTTTATCAAGCCTATGATGATAGGTGCAACATGACTGGCTATGAGTGAATTCATTTCTTAGATCTATAGGGAACCCTAAACACTTTTGTGGTTTGAGTAACCCGTGAAAGCTAGCCTAAGTCATGTAACCTCCTTGCATGCTTGTAGAGATAGTTTCAACCATAACATAGATAACATACCCTATCTTTTGCTCTTATAATAAAAAGCAAACTGCTTAGGCCAATAGAAAGGAAACTCTGAAAAGGTTCCTTAAAGTAAAAATGAGAAGTTTGCTTGAGGACAAGAAAAGTCTAAATGTGGGATATTTGATATCGGCTAAAAAGTCACATTTTTCACCCCAGTATTGCAGCCCAAAAACAAGAAAGTTTCGAGCTTTATCGCCAAAATACCCGCTTTGTCAGAAAAACGTGAAGATCAAGTGATTGCGAAGCCAGTGCAAAAAGAATCAAGAGAATCGGAGCTAAAACAAAGACTCTAGAGCGAAAACGGTGAAAGGCAATTTACGACCCCGAAAAATTAAATTACGATAGAGCAAAACAGCAGACCAGGGCAAGCCATACGGCTTGCTATCCGGCTTGCCATACGGCTTGCCAAAAAGGGAAACGGCCTGCCAGTCATCCGGGCACAATAAACGGGCTGCCATGTCATACGGGCAGGCCATACAGCTTGCCATACGGCCTGCCAGCCGTATGCAGGCAGAATTCACTTCTATTTAAAGGCCATTTGTCATCCATTTTTACACACACTTCAATTCACATCTCTCTCTCTTTCTACAATATTAGTCATACTTTCAAGGTCTTCGACTCTGTGTGGGAAACCTAGTACCCGGAGAAGAACGCCGAGGATTGTATTAGGAGCGGTCTAGAGTTTGAAGTTGTCCCTTTTGTATTCGGAACTCGTTTAATCTACTGGTACTTCTATCCTTTGTCTTTTTATAATGTCTTTCACCAAAACCGGGTGAGCCTCTTGCCTTGACCACCCGTTAAGGAAGGTCTTGGCATCACAACACACCAAAATCTCACAAATCAAGGTGACACACCCTCAAATATCAAGTCGCAACCGAGCGCTTCTAAGTGAAGCACTTGGAACTGGCACATCACACCCCACAATCACTCGCAAAGCGGAATAATTCACTAGCTATTTTTGGGAACACACCTCCCAAACAGGGAAAATGATGCAATCTCCCCGACACCAAACCCGAAGTCTCTCACCAACACCATCCGAGGTTCACAAAAGATCCCACTTCATAACCTCTTTGAATCACGACTCGGTGGTCCTAACGCCTGACCTTGAGTCCTATGCCAATAGCACATCACTCAACCTCGTTAGGAATTCGCATCCTTATTGAGGTCTATAACATTTCTCTCTGACACTTTTTACCGTTCCACACTATCAAAACCCCCCTCAGGGAATAAAACTCCCCCACTTAGGATTCAACTTCACACTCAAGTCGCGAAGATGGTAAGACCCCGCGAACTTATCGTTCCCCACATACATGACCATCATCATCACTGGTCATATAAACACCGAATTTCCAAGAATCAACTTCAAACCCTTGAATTTAACTAACACAAACATCCATAACGTCATACTTACAATGACCTCACACCTTTACTAACGCGAGTCGCACCCGTCTCCCTCGGGTAAGACTCTCACAATATTCCTACACACATCACCGAGCCTAGGCATATGCCATCACGCTCCATCCATCCCACCTATCAGTCGAGTTCACTCGACCTTCGACTCGAATAATCGCTAAAAGCTAACGGGCCATTGCTCACCCACGTGGAGAAGAGTAACCAATCTGGCTCATAAATACGTTGCCTGTAATAACGACACACCATCACCGACCGCGATGTAGCAGATAGTATGTCCATCGTCGCCTCATCAATCATCACGACCCACCAAGCTCTTAGGAGTAATAGGATTCACCCGTCTCGTGAGCTTATCAACACATGTAACGCATCGCCACTCCCAAGTGTACATAGCAAATGACCATAGTGTTCATTCGCCCCACTTCGCTTCACACAAAGTATGCACGAAAACCATCACGAACATAGGCTATTGGAATTGTCGGATCACGATCGACCGATAATTTTCCATTGCCATCACCATTGTACCAAAGGGTCTCTTAATAATACCCTAGGTACGTCATGTCAACACCAACATCAGAGTCACACATCACACTAGCGGGTATAAGAGAGGCACCTGACGCAGCGTCAACAAACTCCCATTATCCTCTATCGAAGTTTAAATCTCGGTCCTTAGGGTTCCATGTACCCGACATTGTCCAACGCTCCACTGTATGACCTGAGGTCATACCTACCCGATGAGCCTTACGGTTCAGTAGACCACCATTCTTACCAGTGAATAAATGCCACAACAAACTCTCCTAAACTATGCAACATAACTTAGCTAAATCCTTCACAACACACTAGGGATTGCTTGGTAATACCAAGGCTTACACTCCACCGTATTTGGACACAACCAACAATATGGGAAGGATTCCATGAGGAGCTTACCCTAATTCAACAAACAACCAACACAAAGCATCAACACTCTCACTCCCGCGAAACGACCCAAGCACAAACCGATACATCATTGTCGTAGACGACCTACAACCAGAATCCCTACCTAATTCGCCAACTCCGTCGTTCATATGTGGTGGGACCAATTTGCCCCCACCTAAACCCCTTTTTAAAACACAAAAAGGTATCCAGTTCAGCGTACAGTCGCTTCGTGGTTCTCTAAACCCAGGGCGCGGTACTAAGTGTAATCTGATATCAGAATGTGCAAAAAGACAAGACCATCAGTTCACGTTGATACCCGCAGCGTGGCCCCATTTACATGCGGCGCGACTCTAAGTGTAATTCGATATCAGAATCTTCCAAACATATTACATCCCAGTACGAGATCCAAGTCTCCGCCAGACACTCACGTCCAAAATCCTAGTTACGGTAAATCACTATACTACATGGGGTGACCATGTACGCATCAATACCGTGAGTTCACCTACCCACCTTAACTAACCATACCCACCGTAACACTCTTCGACTGAAGACGAACCTGATGTGACACAAGCACATCACCCGAGACCACCATAATCTAGGAACCAATACATGATTTCCTAAATCATCTCGAAACTACCCCAACCATGCCACATTCGTACGTTCGGTACTCGACATGTCATGCTTGGTGTCAAGATACGCGGTTGTAATAATGGTGATCAAGCATTAATACAATTGAGTACCTTACCACTTACACATGTCCACATAAAGTACTTTACCCGGACTAGTGCAACATTCACACAAAACGAAACATGCGATAACTCCTAGTACACCCGAATTGTGACGACCCAGAAATTTCCGACCAAATTTAAACTTGATCTTTATATGATTTCGACACGATAAGCAAAGACTGTAATGTTGAATCTCAAAAATTTTGAACTATTTTCAAATGTGCAATTACCCTTCGACCATTTCTGACGATTCACGAACAATAATTTGTATATAAATATATAAAGATGTATATGTATAGATACAAAAGTAGGTGTCATAACCTGACCTTAACCATAAGGACGAATACAATAACATATGATTTCATCGCGAGGTATTGACCTCTATATGCGATGTTTTTCAAAAACTGCATTCGTTTTTACAATAAAAACCATAACTTTTATTACAAATACAAGGTTTAAACAAGATAATAATGAATATCGTTTAGCGATAATCTTAGACTTACAAACTTTACATGTGATAATAACAATACGACTTCCAACATATTTTACATTACAAATCCTCCGATATGCAGTTTTATTTTTGACACAAATATGCATACTCAAGATCTTATTTAAATTCAACATGTTGCAGCGGAAGCTTTTAGTTATCACCTGAGAATAAACATGCTTAAAACGTCAACATAAAGTTGGTGAGATATAGGTTTAATGCCGACAGCGTTATAAATATAGACCACAAGATTTCATATATAAACGTTTTAATAAAAATATTCTAAGTTGTTGAGCACTTGATAACCATACTTAACATTTAATCAACGTCGCATATTCCCTTTATTATGAAATCTTACTACACCGTACCAATTGTAGTCACCGAAACGAAGTACTGTGCAACCGTTGAATACTGGTCGTCCAGTCCGGTTGGGGTTGTCAGGCCCGATAGATCTATCAACAGGATTCGCGTTTACAATACCGCATGTAAATAGTAGTTACCAAGTTACAGGGAGATATGCCAGTGGTACAACTCAACGTAGAATATATAATTTTAATCACTTGTGTCCATAACTTAAATCATAAAATGCATGTATTCTCATCCCGAAATATTTAGAGTTTAAAAGTAGGACTATATACTCACCTTTGCCTTGAAGGTATTTAACTCGACTTGGTCTCCGATAGATATCACGAACCTAACCATATATATAATATATCAACATATTTTCTTTTCAAGTAATCGTTACATATATATATACTTATAATACTTTTAATATTTTCTTAGCCCGTAGTTAGCAGTCTGTTGTTAATGGTCCACAATTAGTTGCTCAATAAAATAAATAAAGACCCCATCGTATTCGTATTGATCAGAATTAATCTCGACCCATGGTACCATGTTGTCAAATGACGTGTTGCGTACATAAAGTACCGTGTTGTCAGATGACGTGTTGCGTACAATCATGAGGTCTTATGATTAATCTTCTCGTGTTGTTTACGGGTGGTCCTGAAATATATAAAATCAAATCATAAGTAAATATATATTAAATATTATGTTAATTAGCCAAGATATGATTAATTCGATTTTGTCATAATATGATATATTACAGGTTTTGAAGTGTTTTAAAAATCAAATTAGAAGGATCTATTTAGTTTGCGAACAGGTTTGAAATCATTCAAACTATGTTCTTGTTGTTAAAAATTTTATAACACAAAATAAGATAGTTATATAAATATGAATCGAATAAGATTATGAATAAGGTTACTACCTCAAGTTACTTGGATAAAGCTACTGGAAAAGATAGAAAATAATCTTGATCAAACTTTCTTATAATGATTATAGGTTGTTCATGAAGCTAGTTCTTCATGAGTATTTGTTGAGATTGTGAAGAACACTTAGAGTTCCTAAGAGTGTGTTTTTGGTTAGAGAAAGATGGTTGTAAGAATGAAATGAAAAACCAAGGTGATGGTGATACTTATAGGACAGTCTGGTTGTTGAGGGAACAAGGACAAATTTTTGTGTTGAATTTTTGAGTAATAATGTATGCTAGCTTACAAATAAGATTCCCTCTTATCTAGGGCAGATCTAAGGCTGATAAGGATATTGATTTGATGTGTATTTACCAATAGTAGATACGTATAGATGATGGGTATGATACGGTAAAAGAAGCTCAAAATTGGGCTTTTATTTTGGGTCCAACCGGGCCAAAAATAAAATTTTAAGACATTTTTAATAAAGCAATGTTAGCCCAAAAAAAAAAAATTCCAAGCCAGGGGTTACCACCCCTTAGACCCTGCTTATCTGGGGCGCTGCCCCCGAACCCCCGTCATAATAAAGATAAGTTCAAACAAGTGTGCACTCCACACTTCCCCAAACTTGTTCGATATTTATCAAGATTATTTTGGTTACAAATTAATCCCATTACACTTAAATCATATTGGTGACATAAATCACAACACATTATAGATTGTAAGTATATATGTCAAAGAACGTTACATATAGTTATCGTTTTGAAAACTTAAGTTAAGGTCCCAAAGTATACTTATAACTCATTGTTGCTAGTTCGCAATGAAATGTTAAACCATCCTTATATCATGTTAAATATGTATGGATATGTACATATACATAATCGTATAATTATCGTGTGTTATATAGTTCGTGATATCATCGGTCAAATTGGACGGTCAAACGTTGTGTAAACTCTTTTCAAAAATATAAGTCTCAACAGTTTGGATTGCTTATCATGTTGGTAAGGTTTAATTTATGTAAATATTAATCTCATAAGTATAGAACGATCGGAAAATTCCGGGTCGTTACAGTAGGTAATGATAAAAATATAGATTAATCATTTGAATTAAAATGAATTTATATATATACATGTATATGATTTCTATATATAATATTATATATTATATATATACTGTAATATATATATATATATATATAATTTGTGAATATTAAATATTCAATACATGTTATTATATAAGTATCAAATATTACATAATTAGTAATATGTAATATTAATATATTAAAGTTAGTTACAAATAAAGTATAAATGTTATACTTATTACTTTCATTATGATTATTAACATAAATATTAAAAATATGATTATCACATTTAGCATTATTACTATAAAAAAAACAATTTATTGTTATTATCATTAATATTATTATTATTATTATTATTATTATTATTATTATTATTACTACTCTTATTATTATTAAATATTATGATTGGTGTTATTATTATTAAGACAATTATTTTAATTCTAGTAGTATTGTTACTAGTAAAAAATTTTAAATATATTAATAGTATTATTATTATTAATATAATTATTAAATTATTAATATTTATTAAATGTAAAATATCTGTTCTGTTAGATATCACTATCTGATTTAATTTGTTATTTTGTGTTTATCTTCCTAATAAAGAATCATAATTGAGAATCTTAATTCTGAATTTTGTTACACATCAATCTCAGCTTAATACAAAAAAAATCTGTTTCATATCAACATCTTTCTTATTATTCTGCCTCTAACCCTGTACAAGATAAATTTATTTAATAGAAGAATACAAAATCTGTTGAAGAATATTATTTACTTTATATTTCTTTGTTCTCTTCTCCCTGATTAAAACCTTGATGACTCCATTAACACTACAGCAACTTCAATTGAATCTGTAATCAATCACAATCCATTTGTAATCATTTTTCTTCATTCCCTGTTCCCGAATTTCATTCTGTCAACTCCAAATCACTACGAAACAACTACAGGTACAATGCAGTTAAATATAAAAATCAAGGAATTATACGAATCATTTTTCCATTACTATCACAAGTTTGTTTTCCATCTAACCTTTAATATATGTCAATTTCAATTTCATTATAAAACAAATTGGTTAGGAATCAGTAACAGATAATCGTACGAATTTGTTACACGTGGATCTCAACTCAATAGAAACTGAATCCAAACTATAATATAAAACGAAATATGATCAATTATTATTGCGGTATCACCCACAATATATATATATATATATATATATATATATATATATATATATATATATATATATATATATATATATATATATATATATATATATATATATATATATATATATATATATATATATATATATATATATATAATACATATACATAGACTTATATTACTTACACAAATATTAAAACTCGTATTACCTCTTGAGTTACTTGTGCCATCTTCAATCGTTTCCTCTTTTTCAACAAGAATCACGATTTTCACCATTTTATGACCAACGTTGCATCACCATACTCGATTGTTTTCTGCAACTCTTGTGTGCTACTGCCATAAACCACAACCCATTCATCAACCATTAACTACGTGACACCATCGAACCTTGCTGCTATTTCCCTTTCCCATCTTTCTCTCTTCCATCTATCTTCATCGTGAACCCACCACAAATCAACACCACCTTCAGTTTTCTGTTACTTTCTACTTCACCTTCGTGAACACAACAAACCAACCTAAACCATCATGAAATACCATTAAACGCTAGCTGCTGCCACTCTATTAAATTATGCTTCCTTTCTTTTTGTTCGACACAAGAAAACAAGAAAATGGTACGTTGTGTTTAGTTCATGAAACCTACAAAAAAATAATTAATGGAGCTGTATCATATAGGACTTGTCAACTTGTATATATAATATCACAACATACACATGAGGGCCTTCTACCTTTATTGAAATCTCGCTCCCCCAATTTATTTTACATCTGCCCCATGGTGATATATTACAAACCGATTGCAAACCCCACTTGTTGAATTATGATTAAAATTTTAAATAAAGATGATGTATGAAAAGATGCTGTCGTGTAAATTACTACTGCATACTCGATATTTTTTTTGTTTATTTTCCTTCGGTTGTTTTGGGAAGTAAGCTGGACCAACCGACCCATATTGCAATTGATTAAAAGTCATGGGATAGGTAATATGATTAAATTGGACAACCTTTTATATGATAGTGATATCCCATAATTAGATCTAAAAGAAGGCAGCGATCATATTTTTTTTTTATGATGGTTGGGAGGGACAATGTGAGGTTGATGGCCAAACCAATGAGAGTGATGCAAGGGATGTATATATATATTTTTTTCATTCATGATGGTTAAGTGATGATTGGGATATTCGTAAGACTCCAGCTGGTTTCATAATGTACAGCGAATTATTTTTTTATTTAATGAAAGTGAGTCGACCACTTGGGGATTTTAACGAATCGAAAACCACTAGATTTACTTCTAATGATACGGGCCTTGTTACATTTTTGGTTAGTGGGTTTAGGAATATAGATTGTTGGGCCAAGTTATATTATTATTTATGTTGGGCTATTAAGGCATGAGGCCTGTTCCAGTGTTCTAATTCTGTTTGGGCTCGTAAGTTTGTTATTGGGCTGAGAACAAAACTAATATATATGGTCGACATTTGTTGCTATGTCGTGTTGTTACAACAATAGTGGTGGTACAATGAGTTTATTTTTGTTTAACGAGATGAAGATGATGATATAAGTATGATGAGGTGAAGATGAAATCATTGATCACGGGATGATGATTTCGGGGGTTATGATTTTATGATGAAAATAATTATGATTACGAATATGAATAGGGTGATGATTATTGTTACATTGAATATAAATGATGATGATATATGCTTAATGGTATTGATGATGATTAGGTTTTGATGATGGTTATAATAAGGATGATGATATGATTAGATTATGATGATGATAATGATGGAAATTAAAATAATGATGACGATGGGGTCTGTAGTGATGAGAAGACAACAAGGAGATACGGGTTAAATAGATATAGACTACAAGTTATAACAGAAAGTATCGGGTAGAGGAACGGTTTGAGTATGTTATAGGGTTAGCGGGATGTCGCGGGTTCAAACCCGGACTTGGGCATTTTAAGGACTAATTCTTTAAGGTAGTTTACGTATTAGTCATCATTATCATTATTATTATTATCATTATTATTATTATCATTATTATTATTATTCTTATTATTATTATTATTATTATTATTATTATTATTATTATTATTATTATTATTATTATTATTATTATTATTATTATTATTATTATTATTATTATTCTTATTATTATTCTTATTCTTATTATTATTATTATTATTATTATTATTATTATTATTATTATTATTATTATTATTATTATTATTATTATTATTATTATTTATTATTGTTATTAAGGTTATTATTACTATTATTATTATTATTATTATTATTATTATTATTATTATTATTATTATTATTATTATTATTATTATTATTATTATTATTATATTAGTATTATCATTAAAGGTTATTATTAGATTTATCATTATGATTGAAACTTTCAATATTATTATTATCATTTCTAGTATTATTATTATTAAAAATTATTAGTTTTACAACTATATTATTATTATTATTATTATCATTTTTACTATTAGTGTCATTATCATTATTATTACCACTATATCATTATTAAAAGAATCATTTTATTTCTTTGTAAAGTTATCATTAACATTTTATTATTACTAATATTTTTTCAAATAACAATTAGTTACATAAAACCATAATAAATACATATAATATATAATTTATTAAAATAACAAGTATACCACTATTAATATATATAAATTCGTTCAATCACAATTATATGTGTTAATATATACATAAATGATATAGGTTCGTGAATCCGAGGCCAACCCTGCATTGTTCAGTTTCGTCGTATGCATATTTTGCCACAATATCGTATTGTGAGTTCATTTGATTCCCTTTTACTCTTTACATTTTTGAGACTGAGAATACATGCGATGTTTATACAACTGCTTTATTAAATGCTTTTGAAATATATTTTGAACTGCGAATACATGAAATGCTTTTATAAATGTTTGACGAGATAGACATAAGCAAAACATTCCTCGAATGAATTATTATGTAGACAAAAGTTCTGCGGATTATTATTGAATTATGTAGACATGATAATTGCCACCGTTGAATTATGTGGACATGATAATTGCCACCGTTGAATTATGTGGACATGATAATTGCCACCGTTGAATTATGTGGACATGATAATTGCCACCGTTGAATTATGTAGACATGATAATTGCCACCTTTGAATTATGTGGACATGATAATTGCCACCATTGAATTATGTGGACATGATAATTGCCACCAATTGATGTGAATGTTATGTATCGAGAGAATGATTTTTATACACAGGTTATGTGTATTAGTTTTTGTGCACGAGATATGTGTACGGTTACTAAGATTTATGAAAAATGGATTTCGTACACGAGAAAGGTGTACTGTATTTAAAAGATATCGCATGTACATTACAGGTGGGTATAGGATTCGGGCCCATTTTTACCATGCAGTATTTAAATATTGTGATCTATCAAAATGATGAATTTTATTGTTTTATGATAAACCTATGAACTCACCAACCTTTTGGTTGACACTTGAAAGCATGTTTATTCTCAGGTAGGAAAGGAATCTTCCGCTGTAAATTTGCTCATTTTAGAGATATTACATGGAGTCGTTCATGGCATATAGAGGTCAGAACCTCGCAATGGGACCATCTGTTGAAGAATTCGTCTAGGTGAATTAGGACGGGTCACTACAGGAGATATCAGGGAGGTGGTCTTAGCGAACCAGGTCTTGCATTAGTGTGTCTAACTGATAGTTGTTTAGATGCATTAGTGAGTCTGGACTTCGACCGTGTCTGCATGTCAAAAGTTTTGCTTATCATTTCGTGTCGAAAATTTCCTGCTTATCATCCTTAGGAAATTACCTGCTTATCATTCTTAGTCTAGACACATCTTACTGCCTTTATTGCATAGATAGTGTATAGACAAAATTTATATCTTAGCGTATCTGTTACTATAAACTTTGTCTGACATCTTCCGAAGATTCCTCCGTGACTTATGGGATTTTGGTATTGTATATACAAATGTAAATTATGTATTGAAGCATACCAAACTAAATCCTATAATCTATTTCCTATCGAAAATACTTTATCTGACCGTGCAAGATGAAACTCGCTACTAGTTCAAGTTCCTCAGATTCTGACAGCTATTCCGATATGGATTTCCACTCGAGCTCCAAAGACAGTGTAACCGGAAAGGATCAACCGATCAGTCATCATCAATTCTGAATGAATTAGGGATGAATTCGTAGTCTACTTAACCAATGGAGACGAGAAGAAGGCGATCCCTTCCATCAACCAAATTGCCCTCTTGACGAAGAACCAGAAGCACTTACCGGCAAACCAGTTCGAAACATCATATTTACCCTCATAGCTCGCAACGATTACGTAATATCTACTATTCTAAATCTTATTCATCCACTCATTCCGACCGACAATCATCCCAAAATAATGGAAAAAGAAATATCAACGAGCTTCGCGCTTGAATAATCAATTTGAAGAATATGGTGCAAAACTTACCAGCTTCAGCAACATCACCAACACCAACAGTACCACCAATATCCACACTAGTACTACCAACAACCTAAGTTTCAACATCACACCCCTCAACATCTCATTCTGTACCTCGAACCTAATCATCGTTTTACCTATCATTCTACGTCATTTATCTTCCTTTCACCTGACGATTATGTAATTACTAATATTTTAGAGATTATGTACTCTAGTTATAACCGTAAATCAGATAAGTTTAATATCATATTAACTCATTAAATCCATAATTATATATGAAGAAAATATATATGTATATATATTTTCATAAAGATTGTAATTAAAAATTCTCTTGTACAAACTGTTAATGGTGAAAATATTTTAACGGGTAGGTAATACCCGAGGAATATTTAGATTTCATATTAATAAGTTACACTGTACATTCTTCAATTCTGATTCATCAGTCATTAACAATACTGTTTAAATCTACATATATACGTATCCGTTCATCAATGAACAACTATTTTCATTCGAATTCATATTCGGATTTTGACCGATCAGAATCCAAGTCAAGATTTGACAAGTGGCATAATGAAGAAAATAATGGACGAAATAAAATTTATTAGTAACCAATTAATTAACTACGAAAAACTTTAAACCTATACTAACCTTGTACTATTGGACTACTAACTTTGGGCAATTAAAAAGTATTAACAGAGTAGGAAATATTAATTATAATACATTTTGATTTAAAATATCATTAATAAGCTACAACTACTACAGTTAAATATTTCCTCAAGTTCGCCACTTGATTTCATCTTAAAAATCATTTGTATCTTGACGATTACCATCTCCGTTCAAATCCTTCAAAATTCTTGAAACAACTCGGGTTGATAACCGATGATTCAGATATGGTAGCATTAAATACAGAGGAAACAGAAAAATTATTGATGGTCTAAATGGCCAAAAGTTGATAATAAAGAATGGAATGTTGGGAACGCTCGATAGAAAATTTGGTATTGAAAAACGAATTGAGCAAATCATGAAGGAGACTCTGAACAAATCACAAGGACTTAACTTGTACATTAAGAATCCTGATGATTCTGTTTCTGATGAAATCTTTAGCGAATACCTTGCTTCTGACTCTAAACTCTTGCGGACAAATTTTCTTCACCATCCTTCAATATTAGAAATTCCAAGATATCATCGTATCTTTCATTATAAATATCCTCCATATTTCTGAAGATATTTTCATAACTATTCTTATCTGAAATCATTAATCTCTTCATGCTATCAGTGTTACATCATATAAGAAACTATTAGTTTCTATATTTGGTAAACTTTCGAGTTTAAACTATGAATGTTTTTGAAGTAGTGTTGGGGACTGAAGCATGAGTTAGTATAATATAATGACACTTGATCAACGTGATTATATTACAGTAAGTCATGCTGAGTTTCTAATGGAACGTGATGATTCACAGATCAAAATGTTATCGTGTGCCATGTTACACGACTCTTGTATTCTGTTTAACCTCAAAAATATCAAGAAAATATTTTTGATGATTCGGTCTTTTCCGGATATTCTGGTAATTTGACAAATCAAATCGTGCTACTACCTTTCCTTTCTACTTTGTATATTATGATAATTTAAAACTCCATACTTATGAATTCTGGACCGTTACTCACTTTACTAGAGGTCGAGAAGAGAATAAAACGACAAAGAGCTCCGAAGCATAAGGGAAGATATAAAACTCGACAACAACACAGAAGTTACAAACTGTGTATATCAATGCGTATAGCAATATAAAGACACGGGAGAATTAAAAAAAACACTATAATCCCAAGGTAATAGTAGAAGTGAATAGATTCCTCCAGTGGTAAATGGAAAAGAAAAATGACAGATACGATAGTCAGGATAATTACAAGGATCAGAACTCGATTAAGCATTTTCAAACTCTTTGGAAATGTGAATTACGAAAGAAAGTATTGAAGTGGTGAAAGTAATGAAACGGAAGAGGTAAATTTATAATGAAAATACCAGACAAAGCAATCGAGACAGATCATCGCATTTAATTTAAGAGATCCTAATTTTCTTAAATCCCGAAGAATCAGATCTTATAGATTTCGAAGATTATCTTGAAATCCCTTAAATTCCGGAATTCAACCATGACTAGTCAAAAGTTATGATGAAACTTGTCATTCTCATTTCTTTCTTTTGTGATAGCTTCAGCCGTACACTTCGAGTATCGAGTTATTTTATCCATAATACTCAATGTTGATAAAATCTTATTTTCAACTTATATTCGTCATGAAACATTCTTATTGTTATCCATAACAACCTCACTCAAATTTCGGACCAAATTTAAACTTGATCTTTATATGATTTCGACACGATAAGCAAAGACTGTAATGTTGAATCTCAAAAATTTTGAACTATTTTCAAATGTGCAATTACCCTTCGACCATTTCCGACGATTCACGAACAATAATTTGAAAATAAATATATAAAGATGTATATGTATAGATACAAAAGTAGGTAATGATAAAAATAAAGATTAATCATTTGAATTAAAATGAATTTATATATATACATGTATATGATTTCTATATATAATATTATATATTATATATATACTGTAATATATATATATATATATATATATATATATATATATATATATATATATATATATATATATATATATATATATATATATATATATATATAATTTGTGAATATTAAATATTCAATACATGTTATTATATAAGTATCAAATATTACATAATTAGTAATATGTAATATTAATATATTAAAGTTAGTTACAAATAAAATATAAATGTTATACTTATTACTTTCATTATGATTATTAACATAAATATTAATAATATGATTATCACATTTAGCATTATTACTATAAAAAAAACAATTTATTATTATTATCATTAATAATAATATTATTATTATTTTTAGTACTCTTATTATTATTAAATATTATGATTGGTGTTATTATTATTAAGACAGTTATTTTAATTCTAGTAGTATTGTTACTAGTAAAATTTTTTAAATATATTAATTGTATTATTATTGTAAATATAATTATTAAATTATTAATATTTATTAAATGTAAAATATCTGTTCTGTTAGATATCACTATTAGATTTAATTTGTTATTTTGTGTTTGTCTACCTAATAAAGAATCATAATTGAGAATCTTAATTCTGAATCTTGTTACACATCAATCTCAGCTCAATACAAACAAAATCTGTTTCATGTCAACATCTTTCTTATTATTCTCCCTCTAACCCTATACATGATAAATTTATTTAACAGAAGAATACAAAATCTGTTGAAGAATATTATTTACTTTATATTTCTTTGTTCTCTTCTCCCTAATTAAAACCTTGACGACTGCATTAACACTACAGCAACTTCAATTGAATCTGTAATCAATCACAATCCATTTGTAATCCTTTTTCTTCATTCCCTGTTCCCGAATTTCATTCTGTCGACTCCAAATCACTACGAAGCAACTGCAGGTACAATGCAGTTAAATATAAAAATCAAGGAATTGTACGAATCATTTTTCCATTACTATCACAAGTTTGTTTTCTATCTAACCTTTAATATATGTCAATTTCAATTTCATTATAAAACAAATTGGTTAGGAATCAGTAACAGATAATCGTACGAATTTGTTACCGATCATAATCTACTTTATACTTTTCTTTGTTTTCCCCTCCTGGCTCGAATATTTCTGACAACATTCCCAACTTGTTTTCTTTTATTATTTTGTTGGTATCTCTTCGGATTGATTCTTCTTGTCGATCTCATATCACACTATAATATAAATTTCTTTCAAATCTTGTTACACGTCGATCTCAACTCAATAGAAACTGAATCCAAACTATAATATAAAATGAAATGTGATCAATTATTATTGCGGTATCACCCACAATAAAATATATATATATATATATATATATATATATATATATATATATATATATATATATATATATACATATACATATACATAGGCTTATATTACTTACACAAATATTAAAACTCGTATTACCTCTTGAGTTACTTGTGCCATCTTTTCAAATGTGCAAAGACTGTGATGTTGAATCTCAAAAATTTTGAACTATTTTCAAATGTGCAATTACCCTTCGACCATTTCTGACGATTCACGAACAATAATTTGTATATAAATATATAAAGATGTATATGTATAGATATAAAAGTAGGTGTCATAACCTGACCTTAACCATAAGGACGAATACAATAACATATGATTTCATCGCGAGGTATTGACCTCTATATGCGACGTTTTTCAAAAACTGCATTTGTTTTTACAATACAAACCATAACTTTTATTACAAATACAAGGTTTAAACAAGATAATAATGAATATCGTTTAGCGATAATCTTAGACTTACAAACTTTACATGTGATAATAACAATACGACTTCCAACATATTTTACATTACAAATCCTCCGATATGCAGTTTTATTTTTGACACAAATATGCATACTCAAGATCTTGTTTAAATTCAACATGTTGCAGCGGAAGCTTTTAGTTATCACCTGAGAATAAACATGCTTAAAACGTCAACATAAAGTTGGTGAGATATAGGTTTAATGCCGGCAGCGTTATAAATATAGACCACAAGATTTCATATATAAACGTTTTAATAAAAATATTCTAAGTTGTTGAGCACTTGATAACCATACTTAACATTTAATCAACGTCGCATATTCCCTTTATTATGAAATCTTACTACACCGTACCAAGTGTAGTCACCGAAACGAAGTACTGTGCAACCGTTGAATACTGGTCGTCCAGTCCGGTTGGGGTTGTCAGGCCCGATAGATCTATCAACAGGATTCGCGTTTACAATACCGCATGCAAATAGTAGTTACCAAGTTACAGGGAGATATGCCAGTGGTACAACTCAACGTAGAATATATAATTTTAATCACTTGTGTCCATAACGTAAATCATAAAATGCATGTATTCTCATCCCGAAATATTTAGAGTTTAAAAGTAGGACTATATACTCACCTTTGCCTTGAAGGTATTTAACTCGACTTGGTCTCCGATAGATATCACGAACCTAACCATATATATAATATATCAACATATTTTCTTTTCAAGTAATCGTTACATATATATATACTTATAATACTTTTAATATTTTCTTAGCCCGTAGTTAGCAGTCTGTTGTTAATGGTCCACAATTAGTTGCTCAATAAAATAAATAAAGACCCCATCGTATTCGTATTGATCAGAATTAATCTTGACCCATGGTATCATGTTGTCAAATGACGTGTTGCGTACATAAAGTACCGTGTTGTCAGATGACGTGTTGCGTACAATCATGAGGTCTTATGATTAATCTTCTCGTGTTGTTTACGGGTGGTCCTGAAATATATAAAATCAAATCATAAGTAAATATATATTAAATATTATGTTAATTAGCCAAGATATGATTAATCCGATTTTGTCATAATATGATATATTACAGGTTTTGAAGTGTTTTAAAAATCAAATTAGAAGGATCTATTTAGTTTGCGAACAGGTTTGAAATCATTCAAACTATGTTCTTGTTGTTAAAAATTTTATAACACAAAATAAGATAGCTATATAAATATGAATCGAATAAGATTATGAATAAGGTTACTACCTCAAGTTACTTGGATAAAGCTACTGGAAAAGATAGAAAATAATCTTGATCAAACTTTCTTATAATGATTATAGGTTGTTCATGAAGCTAGTTCTTCATGAGTATTTGCTGAGATTGTGAAGAACACTTAGAGTTCCTAAGAGTGTGTTTTTGGTTAGAGAAAGATGGTTGTAAGAATGAAATGAAAAACCAAGGTGATGGTGATACTTATAGGACAGTCTGGCTGTTGAGGGAACAAGGACAAATTTTTGTGTTGGATTTTTGAGTAATAATGTATGCTAGCTTACAAATAAGATTCCCTCTTATCTAGGGCAGATCTAAGGCTGATAAGGATATTGATTTGATGTGTATTTACCAATAGTAGATACGTATAGATGATGGGTATGATACGGTAAAAGAAGCTCAAAATTGGGCTTTTATTTTGGGTCCAACCGGGCCAAAAATAAAATTTTAAGACATTTTTAATAAAGCAATGTTAGCCCAAAAAAAAAAAATTCCAAGCCAGGGGTTGCCACCCCTTAGACCCTGCTTATCTGGGGCGCTGCCCCCGAACCCCCGTCATAATAAAGATAAGTTCAAACAAGTGTGCACTCCACACTTCCCCAAACTTGTTCGATATTTATCAAGATTATTTTGGTTACAAATTAATCCCATTACACTTAAATCATATTGGTGACATAAATCACAACACATTATAGATTGTAAGTATATATGTCAAAGAACGTTACATATAGTTATCGTTTTGAAAACTTAAGTTAAGGTCCCAAAGTATACTTATAACTCATTGTTGCTAGTTCGCAATGAAATGTTAAACCATCCTTAAATCATGTTAAATATGTATGGATATGTACATATACATAATCGTATAATTATCGTGTGTTATATAGTTCGTGATATCATCGGTCAAATTGGACGGTCAAACGTTGTGTAAAACTCTTTTCAAAAATATAAGTCTCAACAGTTTGGATTGCTTATCATGTTGGTAAGGTTTAATTTATGTAAATATTAATCTCATAAGTATAGAACGATCGGAAAATTCCGGGTCGTTACAGTAGGTAATGATAAAAATATAGATTAATCATTTGAATTAAAATGAATTTATATATATACATGTATATGATTTCTATATATAATATTATATATTATATATATACTGTAATATATATATATATATATATAAAATTTGTGAATATTAAATATTCAATACATGTTATTATATAAGTATCAAATATTACATAATTAGTAATATGTAATATTAATATATTAAAGTTAGTTACAAATAAAGTATAAATGTTATACTTATTACTTTCATTATGATTATTAACATAAATATTAAAAATATGATTATCACATTTAGCATTATTACTATAAAAAAACAATTTATTGTTATTATCATTAATATTATTATTATTATTATTATTATTATTATTATTATTATTATTATTATTATTATTATTATTATTATTATTATTATTATTATTACTACTCTTATTATTATTAAATATTATGATTGGTGTTATTATTATTAAGACAATTATTTTAATTCTAGTAGTATTGTTACTAGTAAAAAATTTTAAATATATTAATAGTATTATTATTATTAATATAATTATTAAATTATTAATATTTATTAAATGTAAAATATCTGTTCTGTTAGATATCACTATCTGATTTAATTTGTTATTTTGTGTTTATCTTCCTAATAAAGAATCATAATTGAGAATCTTAATTCTGAATTTTGTTACACATCAATCTCAGCTTAATACAAAAAAAATCTGTTTCATATCAACATCTTTCTTATTATTCTGCCTCTAACCCTGTACAAGATAAATTTATTTAACAGAAGAATACAAAATCTGTTGAAGAATATTATTTACTTTATATTTCTTTGTTCTGTTCTCCCTGATTAAAACCTTGATGACTCCATTAACACTACAGCAACTTCAATTGAATCTGTAATCAATCACAATCCATTTGTAATCCTTTTTCTTCATTCCCTGTTCCCGAATTTCATTCTGTCAACTCCAAATCACTACGAAACAACTGCAGGTACAATGCAGTTAAATATAAAAATCAAGGAATTATACGAATCATTTTTCCATTACTATCACAATTTTGTTTTCCATCTAACCTTTAATATATGTCAATTTCAATTTCATTATAAAACAAATTGGTTAGGAATCAGTAACAGATAATCGTACGAATTTGTTACACGTCGATCTCAACTCAATAGAAACTGAATCCAAACTATAATATAAAACGAAATATGATCAATTATTATTGCGGTATCACCCACAATATATATATATATATATATATATATATATATATATATATATATATATATATATATATATATATATATATATATATATATATATATATATATACATATACATAGACTTATATTACTTACACAAATATTAAAACTCGTATTACCTCTTGAGTTACTTGTGCCATCTTCAATCGTTTCCTCTTTTTCAACAAGAATCACGATTTTCACCATTTTATGACCAACGTTGCATCACCATACTCGATTGTTTTCTGCAACTCTTGTGTGCTACTGCCATAAACCACAACCCATTCATCAACCATTAACTACGTGACACCATCGAACCTTGCTGCTATTTCCCTTTCCCATCTTTCTCTCTTCCATCTATCTTCATCGTGAACCCACCACAAATCAACACCACCTTCAGTTTTCTGTTACTTTCTACTTCACCTTCGTGAACACAACAAACCAACCTAAACCATCATGAAATACCATTAAACGCTAGCTGCTGCCACTCTATTAAATTATGCTTCCTTTCTTTTTGTTCGACACAAGAAAACAAGAAAATGGTACGTTGTGTTTAGTTCATGAAACCTACAAAAAAATAATTAATGGAGCTGTATCATATAAGACTTGTCAACTTGTATATATAATATCACAACATACACATGAGGGCCTTCTACCTTTATTGAAATCTCGCACCCCCAATTTATTTTACATCGGCCCCATGGTGATATATTACAAACCGATTGCAAACCCCACTTGTTGAATTATGATTAAAAGTTTAAATAAAGATGATGTATGAAAAGATGCTGTCGTGTAAATTACTACTGCATACTCGATATTTTTTTTGTTTGTTTTCCTTCGGTTGTTATGGGTAGCAAGCTGGACCAACCGACCATATTGCAATTGATTAAAAGTCGTGGGATAGGTAATATGATTAGATTGGACAGTGTTTTATACGATAGTGATATCCCACAATTAGATCTAAAAGAAGGCAGCGATCATATATTTTTTTTTTTTATGGTGGGGAGGGACAATGTGAGGTTGATGGCCAAACCAATGGGAGTGATGCAAGGGAAGTATATATATTTTTTTCATTCAAGATGGTTAAGTGATGATTGGGGTATTCGTAAGACTCCAGCTGGTTTCATAATGTACAGCGAATTATTTTTTATTTAATGAAAGTGAGTCGAACACTTGGAGATTTTAAAGAATCGAAAACCACTAGATTTACTTCTAATGATACGGGCCTTGTTACATTTTTGGTTAGTGGGTTAATATGTGTTAATATATACATAAATGATATAGGTTCGTAAATCCGAGGCCAACCCTGCATTGTTCAGTTTTGTCGTATGCATATTTATCCACAATATCGTATTGTGAGTTCATTTGATTCCCTTTTACTCTTTACATTTTTGGGACTGAGAATACATGCGATGTTTTTACAACTGCTTTATTAAATGCTTTTGAAATATATTTTGAACTGCGAATACATGAAATGCTTTTATAAATGTTTGACGAGATAGACACAAGCAAAACATTCCTCGAATGAATTATTATGTAGACAGAAGTTCTGTGGATTATTATTGAATTATGTGCACAAGATAATTGCCACCGTTGAATTATGTGGACATTATAATTTCCACCTTTGAATTATGTGGACATGATAATTGCCACCGTTGAATTATGTGGACATGATAATTGCCACCGTTGAATTATGTGGACATGATAATTGCCACCGTTGAATTATGTGGACATGATAATTGCCACCATTGAATTATGTGGACATGATAATTGCCACCAATTTATGTGAATGTTATGTATCGAGAGAATGATTTTTATACACAGGTTATGTGTATTAGTTTTTGTGCACGAGATATGTGTACGGTTACTAAGATTTATGAAAAATGGATTTCGTTCACGAAAAAGGTGTACTATATTTAAAAGATATCGCATGTACATTACAGGTGGGTATAGGATTCGGGCCCATTTATACCATGCAGCATTTTAATATTGTGGTCTATCAAAATGATGAATTTTATTGTTTTATGATAAACCTATGAACTCACCAACCTTTTGGTTGACACTTGAAATCATGTTTATTCTCAGGTAGGAATGGAATCTTTCACTGTGCATTTGCTCATTTTAGAGATATTATATGGAGTCGTTCATGGCATATAGAGGTCAGAACCTCGCAATGGGACCATCTGTTGAAGACTTCGTCTAGGTGAATTAGGACGGGTCACTACACGAATGATTAAAGTCCTTACAGTGGACTTGATCACTCAAAACACTAGATAACCCAATCTCTCTAATAGATTAGTCCCTAAGATACCGCACCAAAACTATATATACATATATACACAATATAACAATGTATAGACATATTTCTCAACCGCATGTCATCCTACCACGTAAGGATTTATTTTCAAAATAGCCTCCTAATCAGTTTACTACTTTAGGCAACTATCTATTCAAGGCACAAGTGCAAACACCAAATTCAGGCCCCACATCTATACAAGTCCTAGTTAGTATACCTATGCTAAGGCACTAACTATCATTAAACCGACCCGTATTACTACAAGTCCACATACAAATCCACACCGTCAAGTCTAAGTCTAGGCACCTATCATAAAGTTACCTAGATCCCTTAGACCATTCTCTGATACTACTTGAAACGACTACAACCCGTTACCGAAAAACACAAATTTTTTTTTTGTCACATGCAAAGGAGCGGAACTTCACTTTAATTTAATATCCAAATTATAATTTCCAACATGTCACAAGTCTAAGTTTATTCAAACCCCGCGTAACAAAGTTTACAAAACATACAACAAGTTTTTAAGAGTTTTCAACTTCGGATGCCACAAGACCCATAAAAACACTAAGTGCCCAACATGACCCAATTACAACAATCACGAGTTAAGACTCAAAATCCCAACCCGATACCAGGAGCACGATCCCGAGGATTTTACCAATCCCCCACCCAAGTCCAAAGGCTACAAGCCTATCCGCCAAGCACAATGCCTCCTAAGCGTCTAGTCTAGCAACTAGATAGCTTCAAGCCAAATCTTCCGGTACCTATAAAAAGTAAACAACGAGGGAGTAAGCAAAAGCTTAGTGAGTGCAATACTTATATGCGTACATACATAATATGCTTCCTTACACAAACCAACACAATTCTACTTACAAGCTAGTAAGACAACCGCATACTAACACAAATCCGCATACAAGCTAGCATCACTAACGTAAATAAACACAACCGAGTACAAGCTAGCATGTTAATTGCATAAACAAGAATATAACACGCTACACTACCAATAACAACATACGATCGCAAAATGGTTAACCATTCCCAAATGTGCTAATCATCAAATGAATAGCACCAACAACCCGGGTATATGGCCAACGAAGGCACCTTCCGGATGGCACCACCGTATACACCCGAATGTGGTCACCGAAAAGTGTGGTCTCAATTGGTATAACTTCCCACATCCTCACAAGTGGCCAAAGAATAGTAGACTTCAAAGTAATCGCACTCACCACTTTCCCCAAATGAAATGTGGCCAACGAAGAGCGAGTCTACCATCAGAGACATCACTCACCACAATGCACCAAGTGGCCAATGAAGAGTAAAATCCTTCACAGTCGGATAGTACTCACCACTAAACCTGCAAGCAAACACCTTATATACATGCACATATAAATACTCCAATCACCTTGGAACGCAAGCACACACCATGTATATATTACCATCGCCACCGCATCCAAGCAAGAAATCACCTATATAGATATAGGCACACAAACACATAAACACTTATTCTCTAAAAGAGAATCTAATACCAATACCCTTAACCAAGGGTTTCCACCTTGCTCACCAACACTCGCTCATTTAGACATCCAAATGGACATCACTAAATTACCACTACGGGTGGTAATTTCAACCCATTTCAACAAGCACAGACTATACTTATGCTCTTGAACCAAAAGAAATCAACCCAAAAGTGCAACTTGGCCTAAATTGCTCTTAACCACAAAAACAAGTCACGTTTGACTCATAATCACCATTACTAGTGATTATGTCATAAAATCACCAATTCAACACTTAACACGAATGTTTGCCTTCCAATTGACCAAGCTTTTTGACTAGTCAAATTACACCCAAAACATCCACAATCACCAACAACTAGTGATTGTGTTTCAAAATCATCATTAGGAACCAAAAATGTAGAACACTTGACCCGTTTCAACACAAAACCCATTTTTACCCAAATTAGGATTTATACCCAAAATCAAGTTAACTCAACACCAAAATCATTAGTACACAAGGATTCTAAACCAACACATGCAAGACCCAAACTTTCAATTTCATCAATTAAAACCCTAGGTTTCCCAATTCGGGTTTGCACACATGAATCATGTGACGACCCGAAAATTTCCGACCAAATTTAAACTTAATTTTTATATGATTTCGATACGATAAGCAAAGTCTGTTAGGTTGAGTCTCAAAAATTTTGAATTGTTTCATAAGTTCATTTAACCTTTGACTGTTTCCGACGATTCACGAACGATTAAATGTAAATAGATACATATATATTTAAATTTAAATATATAAATATATATATATATATATATATATATATATATATATATATATATATATATATATATATATATAATGATCTAAAATAATATTTGAATTAATATAGGATTTAATTGTTGGAAATGAATATGTAAAATAATATGCGATGTAATGAAAACTATTATTATTATTATTATTATTATTATTATTATTATTATAATTATTATTATTATTATTATTGTTATTATTATTATTATATATATATATATAATGATCTGAAATAATATTTGAAATAATATAGGATTTAATTGTTGGAAATGAATATGTAAAATAATATGAGATGTAATGAAAACTATATATATATATATATATATATATATATATATATATATATATATATATATAATTATGTATATAAATATTACTTGTAAATATATAAAATTATATTAAACCTAATGGTTTAATAAAAACATATAACATATTTATTTTAGTAGTTAAACTTGCTATTTAAAACCGTTTCTATATAGAAAGAAAATATATTAAAAATAAATGATTTTGAGCATAAATAGTGAACGATTGTAATACTCGGTTGGCGTTTCACTAGTGTTCATATAGATCTAATACGAGTTTATGAAAATTTAAAATAAAAATTGAACTGTAAATCGATTACGAAGATTTTAGATTTGATAAAAATATTTTTACCTTTCTAGATCAAATTTTAGTACTCCGTACATACCATTTGGAACAGAAAATAAATATTTAACGAACCTTTTTGATCAGGTTTCAAACACGCAATGACCAGAATAAATAAATGGACTTAAATTGAAAATTTGGAATTTTTAGGAACACTTTTATACGTTAACTGTTTAGCAATGAACACGATATAGGTATCTGTGATAAAGTGTCGGCAGGAAACAGTCTAATTACTTTGTGATTGAATTATTACTTAAATAGTGCCACTGTTCTTCTCTTCTCCCTTATCTAACTCTATATATAAATGCATACATAGATTAGATATATGATATATATCACATACTTATACAAAGCTCGATCACCACTCGACACCCATCAACCCTACGACCACCATAACCGTCCACCACCACCACTTCATCACTGGAGCACCATCATTATCCATAACCAACTTACCACCAGCAACATCACTCTCTTAAACCCATTTCATGTTTCTTTCTATTTATGTCGATGCAAAACAACCGATCACCATAAAACTCTCATCACTCTTTCTTTTGTAGCCGGGAAACCATCACCACCACCTTGATCACAAACAACCACGATCACCATCAAATTTCTCATTTACTGTTACAGCAAATTTGATTTAATCTTCAACTGCAAATCACCAAAACTCCATCTTCACCACTTCACGATCACCATTACCCCCAAACCACACTTCCTGCTTTTTATGTAATGAACAAAAATCACCGTATACTGCTATTGGTCCTCGCTAATTGTTTTGATTCGAACCAAACACCACATACAATTAAATGCTTACTATCTTCCTGTTAAACCACCATATATGTCACCCAACACAGCAACCCATATCTACCATCATTAATTACTGTTACTGTTCCGTCATCACCACCCTTAAACCTTCACCTTCGTTTATAGAAACACATCACCGACTGGTATCTTCTATTATTATTATTATTATTATTATTATTATTATTATTATTATTATTATTATTATTATTTTGTTTCTTCTATTCGATTCATATCAACAACCAATCATCCATCACGATCAACGATTAGTTATTCAATCTCTAATTTTTTTTTTCTTTTTTTCGATCACCATATCACCATCTTCCAAAAACCCACCATCACCGTAAAATATTTTCTTTTCTGCTAATTGTCTCGAATTACTGCTGCAAGGGGGTTGATATCCGCTATTTCATCTGATTCCTGTCAATATTGTTGATGTCCGAACAGTAGCTCCTACACCTACAATGGTTTACTGTTTGATGCCATGGAGGATGATAAATATGTTGTACAGCGTAATAAAGATGAAGATTCACGTGACATTTTATAACATTTAAATCAAAACCGGGCTCATTAAATTCTGATAACGAGCTTATTTGTTTTATAATTAGGCCGTAATTCCTTTTATGTTGGGCTACGGTTTAAGTTATCTGTTGGGCCGAGATTAATCTACAATGTGGGCCGAAGAGAATAGGATAAGTACATATGGGTTCATATTAAATCAGAAAAAGAAAATGGTGGGATGGTCTAGGCATGTTTTGTGTGAGCGGGTAGTCATGGGTTCGAGCCCGGTCCAGGGCATATATATATATATATATATATATATATATATATATATATATATATATATATATATATATATATATATATATATATATATATATATATATATATATATATATATATATATATATATATATATAGGCTTCTTAGAGGGTATACACTCTTATTTTATTTTTATTATTATGATGATTATTATTATTATTATTATTATTATTATTATTATTATTATTATTATTATTATTATTATTATTATTATTATTATTATTATTATTAACATTATTACTAGTATTGTTAATTATTGTCATTATTATTATTCTAACTATTATTATTATCCAAATTAGTATTAATATTAGCATTACTATGAATAGAATAAGTATTATTATTATTATTATTATTATTATTATTATTATTATTATTATTATTATTATTATTATTATTATTATTATTATGATTAAGAATATTGTTACTATATATCATTAATATTATTATTATTATTGTTATCTATATCAAAATCAATAAAGGTAGTTTTATTAAAACCTTATAATTATTAGTATTATTAATATAGGTATTATTATTATCACTACGTTTATGATTATTAATATTATTATTAATACTATTATTATTATCATGAAAATGATACAAATTATTATTATTTCCATTAGAATTAGTATTTGTATCATTTTATAACTATTAGTATTATCGTTATATATTATTACTATTAATAATGTTATCAAATTATTATTAATATTATTATTAATATTATCATGAGTATTATTAATATATAATTTCTAAAATCATTATCATAAATATCATTAACAATAAATTCATATTTTACAGTTATTATTATTAATATCATTATCATTATCATTACCATTAAAATAATTATTAACATTATTACCTTTATTAGTAATAATAAGTATTATCATTATTATCATTTTTACCATTAACATAACAAAATTAATATTTTTCTATACAAAATGAATATATGAAACATATATATATATATTATTGATATAAAATGATATAATTAATAAATTTATATATATATATATATATATATATATATATATGTATTCGATTACAATTATGTATATCAATAAATATACCAATGATATAGGTTCGTGAATCCGAGGCCAACCCTGCATTGTTCAGTTTCATCATATGTATTTTTACTATAAAATACAGTATTGTGAGTTTCATTTGCTCCCTTTTTAAATACTTTTGCAATATATATTTTTGGGACTGAGAATATATGCGCTGTTTTTTATAAATGTTTTACGAAATAGACACAATTAATCAAAACTACATTCTATGGTTAGATTATCGAATCGAATATGCCCCTTTTTAGCTTGGTAGCCTAAGAATTAGGAAAATGGCCCCTAATTGACGCGAATCCTAAAGATAGATCTATGGACCTTGACACGTCCCATTCGGGTTACGAATGCTTTAGTACTTCGACTATCATGTCCGATGAGAGTCCCGGAATGATGGGGATATTCTATATGCACCCTGTTAGTTTGATTATTAAGCGTTCACCATATGAATGATTTTTATCTCTATGCAGTTTGCGAAGTGCCTGATATGAGATGATGTTTATGAGAAATGGAAATGGAAATCTTGTGGTCTATTAAATTAATGGAAATGATTGTTTATGATAAACTAATGAACTCACCAACCTTTTGGTTGACACTTGAAAGCATGTTTATTCTCAGGTATGAAAGAAATCTTCCGCTGTGCATTTGCTCATTTTAGAGACATTACTTGGAGTCGATCATCGCAATGGGACCAGATGTTGGTGACTTCGTCCAGATGGATTAGGACAGGGTCATCACATGTCACCCCAAAATCCCCAATTAAGCAAGAAGTGGGGTTTACAAACCCATCACTAACTCAAACCCTAGACTTCTATCAAGACCCAAGTAATTAAAATTAGAGTTTTAACTTACCAACACTACCCAAACATAGCTAAGAAATAGAGGAACAACATTTACTCTTACAACTTTGATTGATTCACACTTCTTCTTCATGATTTGTCCCTTTCTCTCTCTAAAATGGGGTTTTCTCTTTCTAGAAAGGTGAGAGGTTAGATATGAAGTGGATGGGGTGAAAATGAGGATAAGGATTGGGTTTGGTCTGTTTTGTGGCCAAAAAGCCGGTCACCACACGAAAGGACCAATTTACCCCTTATTAAAGGTTTCTAGAAGCTAAACTTTCTGCCAGAAACACTTCCAGCTGCGTCGTGGCTCTCCTGCCCCATGTCGTGGCATATAGTGTATTTTGTGGGTCATTTTTGCAAGTCTTGGCTCACATTCAGTTCCCCATTTATACCTTTAGCCGCATCATGGCTAGACTGTCCCATGGCATGGCACTTAGTACTTTTCGTGGGAATTTCAGCAACAACATGAAACGAACGTGTTAACGCAATGTACGCTCATATATACACTATATATACAATATATTCAATAAATTCGGGTGTTACATGATACCATCAGGTAGCACTATGAAGAACTTAAGCAACAAGTCATCTCTCACAATGAATATACTGATCATATCATCAGACTTCAAGTAGAGTTGGATCTTGAAAGATCTAGGGTTCGACTTCTGAATGAGGAAAATAGGGTGCTGGAAGAGAGAGTTGATTCATAAGAACAGCAGATGGCCAATATGGTTCTTGTTTCTACTTATCTTCGACTGGTTGAGACAATGCACAGAATGGCTAATCTACAGGCTGATGTTAGATCTAGTGTTGATCAAATTGCCATGGGTGTGGTAAGAAATGAAGTAAGAACATCCAACATGTGACTCCAACAACATGGTATTGATCCTGGTGTTAACCTCACTTCTGTTGATACTGAATGGAACAACTTTGCTTGGTCCTATGCCTGAATATGATAGTGATCTAGATGTGAATGTTCCTCAGGATCTACTTCTACCATTGCTGATGATAAAAAGGGGGAGAAGAAATCTAAAAGGAAAAAGAAGAGAAAACAATCTGAGGGGGAGCATGAGCATGAAAAGGCTCCCAAACAGCAGAGGAAAGATGGAGGTGATGATGGTGACAATGTCCAAGGAAGATCTGGCCCTAAGCCCAGCAACGCTCATACTGAAGCAGGTGCTGAGGGTGCTGGTGAATCTCAACCCAGCATGCCTGCCACATCTGTGGATGATATTGGTTCTGGCAGTAAGACCAGTAAAAATGTTTCTACTAAGCTAGATGAATCTTTTGATGTCTCTCAAAATATTGAAAGGAGACTTAGATGAAAAATGGAGAGACATCAGAAGAAACAGCAGGAAATCAATGATGCATTTAACACCAGGTTTGAGGCCTATGCTAAAAAGAAGAAGCGGAAGATTGAGCATAGAAGAGGTCTCTCCGGTGATCTTCTTGAAATTCACAATCGTATACTCAGCATTGACCAACTTAAGAAGGCTGAAAGAAAAAAAAAATGTCAAGTTTATGGTGAATTATGATAAGAAGAAGGCTAGAATGTTTGCTGAGTTAGCTGAAAGAATAAGGAATATGACTGCTGAAGGAACTGAAAAGTATATGGATTCTGAAAGGTCCAGAGGAGAAAAGACACATGTATTCTTATAATGGTTAGTTGGTATGATGCAGACCAGCAAATCCTCTCAACCAGCAGTCCCTACTCAGCCAGTAATACAACCACAGCCAGTAGATGTTATTCGTCTATCTAATGATGATGAGAAGCCAGTAGAGACAAACATGTCTACTACTGAGGGAGAGCAACTTGCTATAACTCCCCTACTGCCTACACAAGAACCATCAGCTGAACCCAAGCCTATTACCAAACAAAGTGTAAAATCTGCCCCTAGGGATAACCAGCCCCTAAGGAAAGAGCCCTTATTCGAGGCAGCTAATAAAGGTAGTGTGGAAGATGTTGAACCAGCTGATACTAATCAGTCAGCTGGTAATGAAGACTTATCAAGGAGTGATGTGACTGAAGACCCAGCCTGAAGTGTGATGTTGGGTGACAGAAGAGTTGAAGACCCAGCTAAGGAGGATGAGCTGGTAGCTAAATTTGATAATGACTCAGCTGCTACTGAATTTACTGTCTAGGGTAGTGGCAATTCAACTTTTATGCTATCTCCACTACGTGCAGTCATTCGTGCTGACTTTGATAGGACACTGGGTGATCTTCATCCCTATGAACCAGTGGATCCTTCTAGCACAACAAAATTACCATATGAATATCCTCCATCTTCCCCAAAGAAACATGATAAACATTGTACTTGGGAAGATGAACCACTTGTATACAAGAAGTCTGATCCTTGAAAGATGAACCAAGATGAAAGGGAGGCTCATAGGCTAGAAATTCTTGTTGAGGAGCTGCTAAACATACAGGCATCCAGGAGAACAGAAAGAATACGCCAAATTAGAATGCTACATCATCCTCTTGATCAGCAGTTCTAAATTGATGCTATGGATTGCAAAATTGATATGGGCATGTATTTAAGGAATAGTAGCCAGAGACTCCATACTGATCAGGAAAAGACACTCTTCTATGAGGCAGTACAACTGGACATGGATTTGGAACAATACTGCAACCTCATGACTACTGATGAGGGCAAGTAGTTGATTCACTCAGCACATTCCCTGAACATTACAATGAAAGAACTTATGTTAAGTGTTCAACTGGAACAACAAGCTAAGGATCATGCTGAGTACCTTGAAAGAGTAAGGCTTCAGGAACAAGAAGAAAAATTGGCTTCTGATAGGATTGTAGAAGCAAAATCAATCAACTAAGCAAAATCCATTATCAAAGCACGGGATAAGGTTTTAGACAAGCTTGATGTGATGACCAGAAGATCTAATTCTGGTAAGATCATCAAATGTCATAGAGGAACTCATAGAACCTTCAGTATCAACAGGGATAATAATGTTCATGAGAAGATAGATTATAGAGATCTGAGAACTTTTGGATTTGATGAATGGATGGAAATGCGGTAGTACTTCATTGGAAAAGGTCAAAGTAATCTCAAGGTAACACTAAGGCTAAAGTTACAAGATCTATTTGACAAAGCAGCTAAGTATGGGAATGCACCAGTAGTAATAGTAGAAGGAGTATTATTCTAAAAGAAGAAGAGGAAGAAATCTACTGGTGGACCACATAGAAGAGATCCAATCATCTTACCTCATCAAATACCTGTTTTCAAGCCTGAACACCTGCCTGAATTGTTTTCTGAAGCCTGTAGGGTGAAACAAGAAGAGCAATCTAATGAAGAAGATCAAAAGGAGAAAGATAAAGATAGATAGCCTTCTATTTCTTAAATGTATCTTTTGATATTTCATATGCATTGTACTGGTCTGTAATTACTGTATATATTCATATAATGAATGTGACATGAGTTTATCTTCGAAAATCATATCATTTTATAAGATATAGATAACTCGACAAAAGATCCCAAAATAAACCTAAAGAGCGACAAACTTACTGCTTATTCTCTTTAAGTCCCTTAGTGCTTGCTTTAGTGTTTTCTTTATATGTCATAGGTTTCGTCATCATCAAATAGGGGGAGATTGTTGAGTCCCCAAAATAATTAAGGATTTAATTATGACAAAACAACATTTATGTACACTAAAATGTTATGTGCAGCCAGCATAGGTTTATTTATGTATAGACAGCATTTGTTATTATGTCGAAGTGTTCTAGTATGCTGCATGGTCTACCAGCACAAGGTAGACAGTATTCTTCATTCAGCACAGGATGAGTGCCCAGCAAATTATGAAGATCAAGTGAACCAGTAAAGAAGAACCAGCATAGCTGGTAGAAATATACAACACTTAGACATGTATGCTCAATTACAAGCATAATAGTTTCCTGAGTGATCTACATCAATTGTACTATTCAACAGAAGTCGAAGACAAAGTTGAACATAAAAGGACACGTGTCGGCGCTTGACAAGTGACCTTACAAGACCACGTGGGAATGCAGAAGTTTAACGCATGTGCATACATGTATAATACTTTGTCAACGCCTAAGGAACCCAACATTCTATTTTTTTATTCAAATAGTGGTGCCAAACCGAATTGAGGTGTTTCTGCAAATTGCTACCAAAGAGGAAATAAGAGAGCATGCTCTCTAATGCAGTTGTCCCCACAAGTACAGACATCCTATGTACCAGTGGATAATAGAACAATTATACAGATAAAAGGAGTACTATAAATAGAAGTATTCACTATTGTAATATTTAATGGTGTGGGTTTATTTAAATAGATTCCAAATGTGAAATAGCTTAAGATATCCTCTCTAGCTATAACTTATGTGTAATTTGTAATCAAACAACTGTTATTCCGCCAAGAACAGTTGTGATTCTTTGTGATTTATATTAATAAAGAATAATCGTTGAAGATTACCCTTGACTCTTATTTAATTATTTGTTTAAATACTTAACTGTTATTATACTTAAGTTAATTGAAAAGAATTGTATTCACCCCCTACAATACTCCTGTTGTTAACTAAGGGACCAACAGATACTATCTTTGGAGTTATCTTAGGAATATCATCACTAAAAGAGTGTATCTTGTACTTGTAATAGAAGCATTAGCTAGATTAGTGATCATCATCCTTAAAGGGAATTAGGAGGTTGATTACTTCCACTGGGCTAATACTTGTCCAAGGTGAAGAAAAGTTGATCTAAGTTTGAATTAATCTTTCAAAGGAATAGAAAGATTAGATGTGTTGTCTATTAGGCGTGCAAGATTTGTAAATCGGATCTCCACCGGGTTTCGAGAAAAGGCATAGTGAAGCTAACTCTCGATAAGAAGTATCGAGGAGTGGATTAAGGTGGATTAGTTAACATACACCCCAACCACTATAAATCATCGTGTTTATGTTCTTTACTTTACTTTCAGTATTGTTTTAAACATAAACACTATGCACATTGAGTTTGAGTTGATTAAGTTGATCAAAGTTGATTAAATCTAGTTAATCATCGAAAAAGTTTTAAAAGCGTATTAAGTACCTATTCACCCCCTTATAGTTACTTACAACTTTTTTATTCGTGAAAAAACTATTGGGAGTATTTGAAAGATGATTTAGTGAAGTCGATTATTACTACTTTCAAGACTAACAGGTTACCGAGCCGTTCGTTTTCCACTTTTATTACCTTGATTCTGAAAGTACCAAATCCTTCGTGTATAAAGGATTATATACCGATATCGTTGATAGGCGTCCAATATAAAATTATCACAAAAGTGCTTTCTAATCAGATAGCTTCGATTATTGATAAGGTTATAAGTAAGGAGCAACTTGACTTCATTAAAGGTACATAAACTTTAGAGGGGCCAATGATCGTTAATGACTTGATTAGTTGGTACAAAAAGAAGAAGAAAAGAATATTACTGTTTAAAGTGGATTTCAAGAAGTCATATGACAAGTTAAGTTGGGAATTTCTCGAGTACATGCTTTCGATTTTACGCTTTGGTGATACGTGGAGGACATGGATTCGGATGTGCCTTTATAACATTTGTAATTAGTTTAACACCCCTAATTTTTTTTAAATCACAGGGGAAGTATTAAAGCATATAACATTTATATATTAAAAGCGTCTCATTAATATACATTATAATTGATATCTCTCCATTTATACATAATATTAATCGCGATATCTTTTTCTTTTGGGTAATTGATAAAGAATTGAAGACTTTGGTTCATGGATTTGATAAAAATAATGGTTTCAACTTAATGAGTCTTCGTGTTGATATTTTGGATGATTTTAGTGGAATTTCAATGTAGAACAAGCAAAATAACACAAGAATCAAAGAACAAAAATGACCTGCTGTTGCTGCTACATTTCGTGGTCGCGAGCCTCTATTTTGCGATCGCGATCTAGTGTATTACGGGCGCGAAAATCATGTTACGGTTTCAAGGTATTAACAGAAGATGGCTTAATCAAACTGCAATCTCGCGAGTACAATCTTTCATGTCGCGGTCGCGAAGTCCAGGAAAATTCAACCTCGCGGTCGCGAGGTAGCATGTCGTGTTCACGAAATTCAAGGTCGACTGCAGTTTTATTTTTCTCCCTATAAATAGTTGTTTTATCCCCAAACTCATATTCAGTTTTTATGTTACGAATTTTAAGCTTTTCAAGGTGGTTTTAAGGCATTCTAACACTTGGATTATCATTGCATCAAGGTTTAATCACTGGTAACTATCTTTTCTTATCTTTGATTTATATCATGATGAATTTTGATCTATATTTTTGTTTAATTGCTTTTATCATTGTCATGAGTAGCTAAATTCCTAGTATTCACTTAGATGACTGAACCTAGATGAAGGATTTCTTGATCATGATTCTAAATTACTCCCATTAATTGATCCCATTAATTACTTGTATGTTGGTTGATGTAATGAGATTTACTAGATTAATTAACTTATCTAGGTTATTGAGAAATTATTAGATTGGTTGAATTGCATGCGGAACATCAGTGTAATTAGACTAGTAATTAATCTCATCAATTAAGTAGGTAATTGTGAAGCCTATAAAGGGACACCGATTTACCCTTCAACTGAATCACCATCTTGAGTAGTTATAATTGATTGATTGTGTTCTTCAGAAACATGCGGAAAACCAGCGTGAAAAACTGACACTTTCATGATATAATTAGTACCTAAGTGAGAGACACCATCTTATATTACTAATTGATTAATGAACTAGGTTAAAGAGAGTTACTTTTAGGGATTTGATTACATTTAATAAAAGCACTCCGGATCCTAGAAAATTGAATCTAAGTGAATACCCCTTTCTCTATTTGAATTCATATTTGTTTTCTTTGCTTTAATTATTGTTAAATCAAAACCCCCAATTTATAACTAAATCTTCGGAATAATTATTAGTTTTTAAATCCTAAACTCTGCTCTCTGTGGACGAATTCGTAAGTATATTACAATAAGATTAGGTGTGTCTCAAGCATATCAATAATACAACTGGTGTTACTTTTCAAAACAGTTATGCATAGTTATAATAAACATCAGAGTTCTTCAGTGTGTTAAACGTAATTCAAGCACGACTATCTTCTCCAGTCCCTAGCATGCAAAACAATAAAACCGGCAGGGGAGAAAATGTGGGGGATCAGCACAATGCTAAGTGAATGAGATATCCCAATAGATATTACTATCAAGTACCAAGTCTAGCTTTTAGAGATCATGCATCTGGTTACGGGCATGTGGACATAGCATTACAGAACTATCTTATAATATAGCGTTACACATCAATAACATACAGAGCTAGACAGTGATTCAGCTAACAGAGCAGCAATAGCATCAACAAGCTATTCACTAAAGGAACTACACTAACATAGCCTTACATAGCTATACAATAAGGGCATCAATAGCTCTACACAGCTATTCACTAATGGTATCAATAGCTCTACACAGTTATTCACTCTCATATCACTAACGACTATACATAGCACTAACGGCTATAAATACAAGAGGATCGTTAACCCTGCCAGGTCTACAACTACTAGCTGATCAAGCTAGATCTGTACCGATAACCCTCATTATTTTCACACAGTATACCTCTCCTGACGTTTACATACGTCAATTGCAATATACTGCCATTACAATAACCAATGAGCCAAACCCTTCTATACACGGTTGACCTCTTCTGTCCCATCTATACACGGACAGTTCTTACATATGCACATAAACAACCTACAACCTCACAGTAGGTAACATCACTAATAAACACAGGGTTCCCTAATCAGGCATGCTATAGATTCAATCTAATTGGGCAACCTGATAATAGCAGTATCACCTACTACTTATAATTACAACAGTAATCAACATGCATACATAGATTATCATAATCTTTACTAGCATAACAGCGGGTAGTAACTACACTTGTTACGAAATACCAATATCCATAAGGATAGTCTCACTCACTGATTTCCGGCAGGAAATTAGTGGTCTTATTTTAATGAGCCTTCACCTTTCTGTATGTCACATAAGAATCATCACAAATATTCCAAGTTAATATTATATCCAAGTGTTGAAACACAATTTCACATTCAACAGAAAACATTCACACTACAGACAAGGTTTTCGAGCACTACAAAATTTTCGAGCAGCACAAGGTTTTCGAGCACCATAAGGTTCCCGAGCACAACTAAGTTTTCGAGTAGTACAATGTTTTCAAGCAGTAGGTTTTCGAGCAGTATTAACTTTTTGAGCACTAATTCGAGCACCACTTTTCGGGCATCATCTTCTTCACCATCAACTTTGCTGATTTGGTGATTTTAAGCCAAAAGGCTCGAGGTGTAAGTCCAAGCATAAGGAAATACACTAAACATACATACAAACATTTCCTAATCATAAACATAAAAATCTAACATTTACAAGCAAGATTTGGGATTAATTCACCCAAAATACCCACTTTATCATAAACCCAAACCTTAGAACAAAAATCACCATTTTAGACTAGTTCTTGCCCAATTCAAAGAACAATTAGATCATAAAACATATATCAAACATGTTTCTAAGTCTAAACATGATCACAAACACATTCATAGCAAGAATCAATCACTATAAACCCATTTTAACCAAACCTACATAAAACCCAATATTATTCTTCAAATTCAAAGACACACACCTTGTTTTAATCCTGAAATCAGAAAGGATTGGATGCACAAAGTCTCAATCTTCAATCTGCACTTGTTAATTTAAATGATTAAAGAGCAGAGAGTTGGTTTAGGGTTTTAGGTTACTAAAAAAGAGTAAGTATAGCACGTACAAGAGTATATGTACCTATTTTAGGTTTCTTCACATATAGGTAAGCTTTTCCGTCTAACACAAGGGTATTTACCAGTTATCTGAAACCCAAGGCACCTCGTTAAAGTATCCAAACGAGGTCCAAATTAAATAAACAAATAAGTTCTGTGACCCTTGTCACAAACTGGACCTAACTAAAACTCCAAATAATTATAAACATATAATTATCAAAATTGCAACTAATATTACACGAAGGTGAAAAGGTCATTTCGGCCAAGCCCAAACCGAGGATGTTACAAATCTACCCCCTTAAAGAGATTCCGTCTTTGAAATCTATCTGTCATGATTACATAAGTCACAGGTTCTCATTACAACCTCTGTTTTCAAATTCACATTTGCATCCAAACGATAATACCCTTTTTTACTCTAGCTCACGTACTCAGTTGACTTACCTTCTACAAGCTTTAAATTAACAAATTTCACAGACTCAAATACCAAGATCGCCAGTCAATCCCAACTTTTTGTCATACAAAACCATCACTATTTCTGACAAAATGCAATAGATAGCTAATGATTATGACAAAAAACCGTCCAGACAATGACATTTATTCCGAATGCCATTCAACCAACCACTAGTGTCCACAAATTCAACGGAAAATTCATCAGTCAAGGTCCAAAATCATGTCATGATGTCACTTGGTACCATCAATTTCACCAAATTATTATCAGGTTTAACTTTTTACACAGTTAAATTCCCTCAATTTTCCAGGTAATGGCAACTGAATGTAACAACCCAACTCGTAATCCTTACGATAAATTTTTTTTTTATACAACACAATTACACGCCAATTAAATATGTAACCCATTTCATGAGTTCTATTTAAAACGCACAACAATCAATTGTTTACAATAGGCACGAGGGCCACGAATAAAGTTTAGTACAAGTTTGACCCATTACAAATGATAGTTTATAAACCAAAAGACGTTCCGAGCATGGTTTGGGACTAAACTACCCAAAACTAGGCCAACTTCCAACAGCTCCAACATAACAACAAGGGACACCTAGTGCCCAACGACCCCCTTGCCCTTGTCCGCGCCTGCATCTAAAAAGATAAACAACGAGAGGGGTAAGCAAAGCTTAGTGAGTAGAATAAATATATACATGCATATAAGACTTACCCACACGCATCCACGATATCATATAACGCACACAATCACATAACATCTCGATAAACAAGCTAGTAACATCAAATCGTACAACTAGCAACATTAATAGCATAGTAATCATAGCATTAATTAAAATGTTAACGTTAACAACTATAACCCATGGTTAACCCAATTCTTCGCAAGGGAATAACTTCGCGAAACAAGTCATCGATGTTCATAACAACCGTTAGCTCCCAAACATGGCTATGGTATACTAACCCCCGAGGTGTTCCAAAAACGGCTATGGCATCACCCCTAAGTGTTCTCAAAAATGGCTATGGCATCACTTGATCAACATGTGAGTAAAACACGGCTATTACTCACAATCATGTACACAAACACGGCTATGTGCACAATAACACGGATAATAACGTGGGAGTAAAACACGGCTATTACTCGCCACTATATGCACAAACACGGCTATGTGCATAAATATAAAACGTGAACAAAACGGCTATGTCTCACAACTATGGTCACAAAACGGCTATGTGACACCATTAATACGGCACGTAAATCATATACATACATATATAGATTTTCCACTCACCTCAAGTCCCTTGTGAAAGCTAACCGAGCTTGCAACCCTTCAATGTAACGTACCTATTACATTATGCATTTATTAACATAAAATCTAGTTAAATTAAATGCCAACCACTAACTCTTGAGCATTTATTGACTCGTTTGCATTAAATGACTCAACTACACCAAAACCGCCCATTAATGGCCATGCCTCGTCATAAATCACTAAAAACTAGTGATTAGGGTTTAATAACATCAACTAACATAAACTTGGTGTATTTCATAACCATTTCACCAGATTAGGTCAACTAGTGCTCTTTTGACTCTTTGACTCACAAATCAAGTCAAACTTACACAATAACAACTCTTTCATCCTTTTAAAAGTGCATTAATGACTAACAACATCATTTAGCACTTACAACCTCAAATCACAATACCAAACCTTAGATAATAGTTATTTAGGATTTCCTTTCAACAATCCAACCCAAAAACCCACCCATTTAACCCTCAAATGGGTCACACTAGTTCCATATGAACCAACCCTAGCTTAAACTAATTAAAACTCAAAACTTAGAGTTGAGACTTACCAAAACTATCCTCTTGTAGCTAATAACAAGGAGAGCAACTTTAATTCTTGCTTCTAGGATTGATTCACAAAACTTCACCTTCAAATCTTGAGTTTAATCTAAGTGGGTTTTAGGATTTGAGAGGAAAATGTGAAAGAAAATGGAAAAGAAATAAGAAAAATAAGATAAGTGGTTGATATTAAAGGCTCCAACCAGATCTACACGCAAAAAGACCAAATTGCACCTAAACCCTATTTAATTTGAATAGAATTCGGAGTCAGAATTGCAGAGGTGTCGCGGCGCGGCTCCTTTGTCGCGGCGCGGCTCCTTTGTCGCAGCGCGACATAAAGAAGGAAAAATGACCCTTCTTAACTCAAGTTCTGATCTGGATTTGCTTTGTTTGTCGCGTCGCGGCCCCATTCCTCGCGTCGCGGCATTGGCCTGTTCCTGGTCACTTTGACAACAAATCATAAAACGAAGGTTCATACAACTAGCACACCTCGTTCACTATTCCTATGCACGTCTAAGCTTCGCCCTTAAGTCCCACATGACTCAACACCATCGCGACACATACATAAACACATACACGCACGCATTCAAAAATATATATATATATATATATATATATATATATATATATATATATATATATATATATATATATATATATATATATATATATATATATATATATACACTTATACGATAACTAAAACCGTAGCTCATTTAATCACATAACGAACAAGTTTTAAGCGTGCTAATAATTAAGGTTTTACCTTTAAACACACACGGGAAAACGGGGTGTTACAACTCTCCCCCACTTAAATTGGAGCGCGTCCTCGCGATCCAAGCCGCATGACACGAGGGAAGGTAAACTAACACGAATTCTTCGGGCTCCCAAGTAAACTCGGAACTTTACTACGACGCCATTGGACCTTAAAGGTCCTCACCTCTTTGTTACGCAACATTTTTACCTTTTCATCGAGTATAGCAATCGGCTCTTCAACATATTCTAACTTGTTGTTTAGCTCAATTTCGTCTAAAGGCATCCATGAAGAATCATCCGCAAGACACTTACGGAGGTGGGAAACATGAAACGTGTTATGGATCCCCGCAAGTTCTTCGGGTAATTCCAAACGATACGCGACTTCACCAACACGAGCTAAAACCTTAAACGGCCCAATAAACCGAGGAGCTAACTTTCCTCGTTTTCGAAACCGAATAATACCCTTCCATGGCGAAACCTTGAGCATCACCATATCACCTTCTTGGAATTCGATCAAACGTCTACGCTTATCGGCGTAAGATTTTTGCCTATCTTGCACCTTTTTCAAATGTTCCCGAATCATATCGATTTTGTCATTTGTCTCCAATACCAAGTCGGAGCTCCCGACTTCCCTTTGTCCCACTTCGCCACAATAAATCAGGGTTCGACACCTTCTACCATACAACATCTCATACGGTGGCATTCCAATACTAGAGTGAAAACTATTATTGTACGAGAATTCCACCAAAGGTAAATGTTCATCCCAACTACCACCGAAGTCAATGATACACGCACGTAACATTTCCTCAAATGTTTGATTCGTACGTTCAGTTTGACCGTCCGTTTGAGGATGGTACACCGTACTCATATTTACCCTCGTACCCATATCTTCATGAAATTTCTTCCAAAATCGAGAAGTAAAAAGCGTGTCCCAATCCGAAACAATAGACGCGGGAACGCCATGTCTCGATATCACCTCTTTAATGAACATCTTCGCGAGTGCCTCTGACGAAATTGCTTCTTTAATAGGAAGAAACAACGCACTCTTCGTAAATCTATCGACAATCACCCAAATAGTGTCAAATTGGGTTCTTGCCGTTTTCAGCAACTTGGTAATAAAATCCATGGTGATATACTCCCACTTCCAAATCGGAATTTCTAGCGGTTGCAACTTACCATACGTCTTTTGGTGTTCGGCTTTAACTTACAAGCACGTGATGCATTGCTCAACATACTTAAAAACGTCGCGTTTCATGCCCGGCCACCAATAATCTTTATTCAAATCATGGTACATCTTTGTCGCACCCGGATGTATGTAATACTTAGACTTGTGCACCTCATTAAGAAGCACTTTTCAGAAATCACCCATCTTAGGCACCCACACTCTTTCTTGAAAAGACAATAAACCACGCGAACCCATCGTAATGAATTCCAAATGCCCCACAATTTGTTCCGCATGCTTGTTGTGAACGTAAGCCTCTATTTGAATCACACCAAGTTTTTCAAGAAAATCGTTAGTAATAATCATACGTAACAATCCCAATCGTAACGCCGGGTGGTACTCTTTCGGCTTAACGCATCCGCGACCACATTCGCTTTGCACGGATGATAAAGTATCTCACAATCATTGTCTTTCACCACATCCATCCATCTACGTTGACGATAATTCAAATCCTGTTGATCAAAAAGATGTTTCAAACTCTTGTGATCCGAATAAATCGTACACTTGACACCATACAAGTAATGGCGCCAAATTTTCAAAGCATGGACCACCGCCGCTAATTCGAGATCATGAGTCGGGTATCTCTTTTCATGTTCCTTTAATTGGCGAGAGGCGTAAGCGATGACTTTACCTCGTTGCATTAGAACACACCCGAGCCCATTCAAAGAGGCATCACAATAGACCGTCATATCATCTACACCTTCCGGCAATACTAAGACCGGAGCTTTACACAATTTCTCTTTCAACAATTGAAAAGCGATTTCTTGCTCGTTCTCCTAATTGAATCTCGTATTCTTCCTTGTCAACTTAGTTAATGGCGAAGCAATCTTGGAAAAGTCTTGGATAAACCGACGATAGTAACCGGCCAATCCGAGAAAACTTTGGATTTTCGTAGGCGTAGTCTGTTGTCCCCAACTCTTCACCGTTTTTATCTTCCCCGGATCTACTTGAATACCATCCTTGTTCACAATATGGCCAAGGAATTGAACCTCTCTTAGAAAAAATTCACATTTTGAGTACTTAGCATATAACTTCTCTTTTCTCAAAGTCTTCAACACACTACGCAAATGATGTTCATGTTCCTTCATACTCCTCGAATAGACAAGTATGTCGTCGATGTACACAATTACCGACTTGTCCAACATAGGTTGGCACACTTGGTTCATAAAATCCATGAATGCCGTCGGCGCATTCGTAAGACCAAAAGGCATCACCACAAACTCAAAATGCCCATAACGCGTTCGAAAGGCCGTTTTCTTAATATCTTCCTCACGGACCCGCATTTGATGATAGCCGGACCGTAGGTCAATTTTAGAGAAATATGTCGCACCTTGGAGTTGATCAAACAAATCGTTAATCCTAGGCAATGGATAACGATTCTTGATCGTCACTTTATTTAACTCCCGATAATCAATGCACATACGCATACTACCATCTTTCTTCTTCACGAACAAGACCGGAGTGCCCCAAGGCGAAGCACTCGGTCGAATAAAACCCTTCTCAAGTAACTCTTGAATTTGATTCAACAATTCTTGCATTTTTGTCGGTGCTAAACGATAAGGAGTTTTAGCAATGGGAGTAGCTCCCGGAACCAACTCAATGTGAAATTCGACTTGTCTTTCCGTCGGAACACCCGGTAACTCATCCGGAAAAACATCATCAAACTCACTCACCACCGGAATTTCACGAATGGGTGGTGGGTCATTACGAGTATCAACAACATGAGCAAGGAAAGCCATGCCACCGGTAACAACGAGACGACGTGCCCGTGCAAAAGTGAATATCGGCACCGGTCTCCTTCGTTTATCACCATGAATAATTAGCTCTCTCCCACTAGGGATCTTCACACGAATGGATTTCTCATGGCATGCAATATAGGCCCTATTATGATCGAGCCAATCCATACCAACCACGATATCAAAATCACCCAAGGTCATCGGGATGAGATCAATTTTAAAGTTTTCGGAACCAAACACCACAATACAATCTTTACACACATCAACTACTAGAACCGCCTTGCCATCCGCTATTTCGACTTCTACTGGACGACTTAACTTAGCTAACGGTTTATTAAGTTTAGGCACAAATTTTGGTGACACAAACGATAAATTTGCACCGCTATCAAATAGAATCCTTGCCGGATTAGAGTTAACCATGAAAGTACCTGAGACGACTTCGTTGGATTGTTCGGCTTCATCATTTGTCATCAAGTAGTTACGCCCCCTAGCCGACCTTGCCGCCTTCTCTAGCCTCTTTACTTGGTCGTTTGATAATTCGGGACATTCCGCCTTCCGGTGCCCCGTCTTTTGACAATTAAAGCAAGTGACCGTCTTGATCAAACAATCACGAGCGTAATGACCCGGCTTCCCACAACTATAAAAAGTAGGCGTAAAAGTATTCGAACCACCCTTCTTCATACTTCCGACGCTTTCGGACACACCCTTGCTCTTCTTGTTGGAGTAACTAGGAGCTCCAAATTTTCTTTTGCTCGACCCATAACTAACCGGAACCAGACTCGGAGCTTGAGCTTCAAACCATTTTGCCACCGCCAAAAGCTTAGCGAAAGTTTCAACATGATCGATACTAATTTTACCCTTTAAATCATCTCTAAGGGTTGCATGAAAGTCTTCCATTAGCATTTGATCATTTCCCGCATACTCGGGACAAAAACGTGCCTTGGCGAGAAAGTTGGTTTTAAGAGTGTTTAGGTCCAAAGACCCTTGACGCATGTTCCTTAACTCGTTGCGCAATTTGAAAAGATCCGCTTGCGTACGATATTCAAGGAAAAACTCCTTCTTGAAATCCGCCCAAGATAACCCCACAAAAGCCGCATCACCCACCATATCAATCTTGCCATCCAGCCAATCTTTAGCATGGCCCCTTAACAAACTAGTAGCAAGCCTTGTTTTCTTTTTGGGAGGGCACTCGGTCGTGCGAAAACAACCTTCAACATCGGAAATCCAAGCCGCACTCTTCATGGGGTCGGGATCCCCGTGAAAGTGAGGAGGCTTAGTCGCCAAGAAGTTCTTATAGCTAAACTCCAATTCGCCCACATTTTGAGGTCTAGGAAACCTCCTTTCAACTTCCTCTTTGACGGCATTGGTCATTCGTTCTTGAATCATATCGACAATTTGTTCCGAAACCGACTCTTCGAATATTTGTTTAACCCTTCGTGAGAAAACCGAAACATAGTTTTCTAAAGCGGTCTCAATCTTGGTAGTCATCTCATCTTCCTCCATATGAGAGGGACCACCATTGCCATTCGTATTCGTTCTGTTTCTCGTCTTCATTCTAAAGATTAAAAATGGATTAGACATCACCAACAATTTAATACACATATATACATATGCATATGACCGCACACACACCACATCTAGCTCGATACTTGTCGCACTTCCTTGCTTGACTTGACTTGCAACCGTAATAGTGGTCGCAACTCACTATTACGCTCACATGTCGTGCCATGCTCAGACGTATCACAACCATCTTGCTCGATGCTCAAAACAACAACACATGATTAGTAACATCATAACATAGCATAGTTGTCCACTTATGCATCAAAGAACTAATCAAACCCCGCACTGACTCGTAGTCCTACAAGTCCCGCATATAATTCAATAACATAAAAGTTTAAGTCTAGGCGCCTATCTCAAGTCACCTAAATCCCTTAGACCATGCTCTGATACCACTTGTAACAACCCAACCCGTAATCCTTACGATAAATTTTTTTTTTTATACAACACAATTACACGCCAATTAAATATGTAACCCATTTCACGAGTTCTATTTAAAACGCACAACAATTAATTGTTTACAATAGGCACGAGGGCCACGAATAAAGTTTAGTACAAGTTTGACCCATTACAAATGATAGTTTATAAACCAAACGACGTTTCGAGCATGGTTTGGGACTAAACTACCCAAAACTAGGCCAACTTCCAAAAGCTCCAACATAACAACAACAAGGGACACCTAGTGCCCAACGACCCCCCTGCCCTTGTTCGCGCCTGCATCTAAAAAGATAAACAACGAGAGGGGTAAGCAAAGTTTAGTGAGTAGAATAAATATATACATGCATATAAGACTTACCCACACGCATCCACGATATCATATAACGCACACAATCACATAACATCTCGATAAACAAGCTAGTAACATCAAATCGTACAACTAGCAACATTAATAGCATAGTAATCATAGCATTAATTAAAATGTTAACGTTAACAACTATAACCCATGGTTAACCCAATTCTTCGCAAGGGAATGACTTCGCGAAACAAGTCATCGATGTTCATAACAACCGTTAGCTCCCAAACACGGCTATGGTATACTAACCCCCGAGGTTTTCCAAAAACGGCTATGGCATCACCCCCAAGTGTTCCCAAAAATGGCTATGGCATCACTTGATCAACATGTGAGTAAAACACGGCTATTACTCACAATCATGTACACAAACACGGCTATGTGCATAATAACACGGATAATAACGTGGGAGTAAAACACGGCTATTACTCGCCACTATATGCACAAACACGGCTATGTGCATAAATATAAAACGTGAACAAAACGGCTATGTCTCACAATTATGGTCACAAAACGGCTATGTGACACCATTAATACGGCACGTAAATCATATACATACATATATAGATTTTCCACTCACCTCAAGTCCCTTGTGAAAGCTAATCGAGCTTGCAACCCTTCAATGTAACGTACCTATTACATTATGCATTTATTAACATACAATCTAGTTGAATTAAATGCCAACCACTAACCCTTGAGCATTTATTGACCCGTTTGCATTAAATGACTTAACTACACCAAAACCGCCCATTAATGGCCATGCCTCGTCATAAATCACTAAAAGCTAGTGATTAGGGTTTAATAACATCAACTAACATAAACTTGGTGTATTTCATAACCATTTCACCCGATTAGGTCAACTAGTGCTCTTTTGACTCTTTGACTCACAAATCAAGTCAAACTTACACAATAACAACTCTTTCATCCTTTTAAAAGTGCATTAATGACTAACAACATCATTTAGCACTTACAACCTCAAATCACAAGACCAAACCCTAGATAATAGTTATTTAGGGTTTCCTTTCAACAATCCAACCCAAAAACCCACCCATTTAACCCTCAAATGGGTCACACTAGTTCCATATGAACCAACCCTAGCTTAAACTAATTAAAACTCAAAACTTAGAGTTGAGACTTACCAAAACTATTATCTTGTAGCTAATAACAAGGAGAGCAACTTTAATTCTTGCTTCTAGGATTGATTCACAAAACTTCAACTTCAAATCTTGAGTTTAATCTAATTGGGTTTTAGGATTTGAGAGGAAAATGTGAAAGAAAATGGAAAAGAAATAAGAAAAATAAGATAAGTGGTTGATATTAAAGGCTCCAACCAGATCTACATGCAAAAAGACCAAATTGCCCCTAAACCCTATTTAATTTGAATTGAATTCGGAGTCAGAATTGCAGAGGTGTCGCGGCGCGGATCCTTTGTCGCGGCGCGACATAAAGAAGGAAAAATGACCCTTCTTAACTCAAGTTCTGATTTGGATTTGCTTTGTTTGTCGCGTCGCGGCCCCATTCCTCGCGGCGCGGCATTGGCCTGTTCCTGGTCACTTTGACAACAAATCATAAAACGAAGGTTCATACAACTAGCACACCTCGTTCACTATTCCTATGCACGTCTAAGCTTCACCCTTAAGTCCCACACGACTCAACACCATCGCGACACATACATAAACACGTACACGCACATATATATATATATATATATATATATATATATATATATATATATATATATATATATATATATATATATATATATATATATATATACACTTATACGACAACTAAAAACGTAGCTCATTTAATCACATAACGAACAAGTTTTAAGCGTGCTAATAATTAAGGTTGTACCTTTAAACACGCACGGGAAAACGGGGTGTTACACTGAATTATATTCATTATTCTAAATTCTGTACTTACGTCCACAAGGCACATCTTTAATTCACCAAAATTGTCCAGACTAGTTATTTTATTCTCAATTATTTCATTATCTGTAAATTAGTCCATGGTCCAAGTATGATTCGTGTCATCTAAATTTCCTTTGGCTTCCAAGAATTCCTGTACAATTTACCACAATATACTTTCATTGGCCAGACGCGAGTATATTCTTCTAAATCATACCCTTATTCTGAGTTACTCGATAAGGAAAAATCCTATATGATTCACACATTTGCCATGGCACACAAGTTTCTGTTTAACATCGGTAAACTATACAAATTGGGAAAATCTACTTTATCACTAGTCAACAAGTCCTGCCAGTCATATGTTTATCACGGAACAGTCCAAGTAACAAGTCATCAATCTTTATGAATTACGTACACATGATTATTTAACCAAATTTTATCTAGACATCACTCACAACCTAACACAATGGTCCAAGTTTAGTTTACGAAAATCACACCATTTGCAAATCAATAACAGTCCATGCATTATCTATCAAATCCCCGAAGGTTACAACACTCAAACAAAGCGGTCACTCAACCATCAATGCATAGGAATATATCAAGGCATACCATTTCATCCTAATTATATAATAGTCACCATTCCAAACATCGTCTAAGAATCCACCATGACTTCAAGTCATAAAACAAATCAGATACCAATTCCCATTCTGGTCAAGAGTTTCACTATCTACTAAAGAGACAACATAGGAAGCACCACCCACATTCATTTCTAAAGATTACAACAAAAGTTGCGAGGGTCCAGAATGGAAAATAATTCCTTAAGGTAACATTACTAATCTTACACCACTAGTCTAGTCATGCATATCAAAATAGCAGGGCAATTATCACACTTGATAGTTCAGTCATGATTTACATATAAGCAAATCACATATAATATATCAACAAACATAGGGTTCAAGTCCATCATCATACATATGTGGACTATTATCCAATCCTAATTCCTACGGGCCACTACAGTTGTTCCATCAATCAAGTAAATGAAATATATTTTATATAAGCCTTACGTAGTCTTATAGGATCATGCATATCACTGTATCAAGTCTGATACAACAGACAAGTCACATGCAATTTATATAACAAATAAATCACAAAGAGCATGGAAAACATGTCACATGTATCACATATGACAAGCCATAAGAAACATGACATTCAATTCACATAGCCCTAACACATTCTTAGCAGACTATGCATATCACTATATTCAGTCGAGCATAACAGACATGCGGTATCATATGCAGTACAAAACTAATAAATCTCACTAATCATGGCAAGCATATCTAACACATCGCAACTGACCAGTCTCACAGAACATGGTAATCATAGAAAGCATGACAACCAATCAGAGGGAATAAATCCCAATAATGTCACTAGTAGCTTCAGACACAGCTATTGTGACTGAAGCCGTCAAACCACTGGCTACTTCTACCTTATTAGGAAGAACCAATCACGTCACAAATGATCTTAGTCAAGCACAATATATAAAAACCATAGATAGGCATTTGTTCACAATAAAATGGTATACTAATAATTACAGCCATGTAACAAGGGTGTACCTTTTTAAATAAGAAGACATCTTCTCATCTATCTTACAATTAACACATCGATCTCACCTGAACCCCTGACCCTGCCTTAACACTAGTATCTCATCACTGAAGAGACCGTAGTCGACATTTGCTCCGGTTGTCACCATTCCATCTAATATATCTTTTTCTTCTAATCTCGTAAGTCCTTCCATCACTGGATATTACATCAGAATTTATCCATATCAATACTTTGATGCGATGTTCTTGACTGGTCACACTCAATTAGGAAATCATCCAAAGGAGCTCTGACAATGCTGAGGGTCAACGGGGCATCCACAGGGTTTGATCGATTGCCACACCTGTCTTATCACAATATCTCACACAAAAGCTTAGTAGATAATTCATTAGTACCTATCACTAACCATAATTATCTAATCACATGGCACCTACATTCACTTATCCCTTTCCACCACTTGTATGTTTGACACCACTCAGGGTCTGGGAACATGACACTCAAGTGTACATGCTGCCAAACATATGATCTGATACCAAGTTTTACACCCCTGATTTTTTTTAACTCACAGCGGAAGTATTTAAAGCATATAACATTTGTATATTAAAAGCGTCTCATTAATATACATTATAATACAACTTGTGTTACTTTTCAAAACAGTTATGCATAGTTATATTAAACATCAGAGTTCTTCAGTGTTTCAAACATAATTCAAGTACGACTATCTTCACCCGTCCCTAGCATGCAAAACAGTAAAACATGTAGGGGAGAAAATGTAGGGGATTAGCAAAATGCTAACTGAATGAGATATCCCAACAGATATTACTATCAAGTACCAAGCCTAGTTTTTAGGGATCATGCATCTGGTCACGGGCATGTGGACATAGCGTTACACAGCTATATTATAATATAGCCTTACACATCTATAACATACAGAGCTAGGCAGTGATTCAGCTAATAGAGCAGTAATAGCATCAACAAGCTATTCACTAAAAGCACCAAAGGCACTACACTATCATAGCCTTACATAGCTATACAATAAGGGCATCAATAGCTCTACACAGCTATTCAATAATGGTATCAATAGCTCTACACAACTATTCACTCTCATAGCACTAACGGCTATACATAGCACTAACGGCTATAAATACAAGAGGATCGTTGACCCAGCCAGGTTTACAACTACTAGCTGATCAAGCTAGAGCTGTATCGATAGCCCTCGTTATTGTCACACAGTATACCTCTCCTAACATTTACATACGTCAACTGCAATATACAGTCATTACAATAACCAATGAGCCCAACATTTCTATACAAGGTTGACCTCTTATGTCCTTTCTATACACAGACAGTTCTTACATGTGCACATAAGTCACCTACAACCTCATGGTAGGTATCATCACTAATAAACACACGGTACCCTAATCAGGCATGCTATAGATTCAATCTAATCGGGCTACCTGATAATAGCAGGATCACCTACTACTTATAATTACAACAGTAATCAACATGCATACATAGATTATCATAATATTTACTTGCATAACAGCTGGTAGTAACTACACTTGTTACAAAATACCAATATCCATAAGGATAGTCCCACTCACCGATTACTAGCAAGAAGTCAGTGGTCTTATTTTACTGATCCTTCACCTTTCTGTTTATCAACTGAGAATCATCACAAATATTCCAAGTTAATATTATATCCAAGTGTTGAAACACAATTTCACATTCAACAGAAAACATTCACTAAACATACAAGGTTTTCGAGCATTACAAAATTTTTGAGCAACACAAGGTTTTCGAGCACCATAAGGTTCTCGAGCACAACCAAGTTTTCGAGCAGTACAATGTTTTGGAGCAGTAGGTTTTTGAGCAATATTAATATTTCGAGCACTAACTGTTTTCGAGAACTGTTTTTGAGCACCACTTTTCGGGCATCATCTTCTTCACCATCAGCTTCGCTGATTTGGTGATTTTGAGCCAAAAGGCTCGATTTCAAGGTTTAGGGTCTAAATCCATGCATAAGGAAATATACTAAACATACATACAAATATTTCCTAATAAAAAACATATAAAAATAACATTTACAAGCAAGATTTGGGATTAATTCACCCAAAATACCCACTTTATCATAAACCCAAACCTTAGAACACAAATAACCATTTTAGACAAGTTCTTGCTCAATTCAAAGCATAATTAGATCATAAAACATATATCAAACATGTTTCTAAGTCTAAACATGATCACAAACACATTCATAGCAAGAATCAATCACTATAAACCCATTTTAACCAAACCCACATAAATCCCAATATAATTCTTCAAATTCAAAGACACATACCTTGTTTTAATCCTGAAATCACAAACGATTAGATGCACAAAGTCTCAATCTTCAATTTGCACTTGTAAATTTAAATGATTAAAGAGCAGAGAGTTGTTTTAAGGGTTTTGGTTACTAAAAAGAGTAAGTATAGCACGTACAAGAGTATATGTATCTATTTTAGGTTTCTTCACATATAGGTAAGCTCTTTCGTCTAACGCACGGGTATTTACCAGTTATCTGAAACCTAAGGCACCTCATTAAAGTGTCCAAATGAGGTCCAAATTAAATAAACAAATATGTTCTGTGACCCTTTTCACAAACTGGACACAACTAAAACACCAAATAATTATAAACATATAATTATTAAAATTGCAATTATTATTACACGGGGGCAAAAAGGTCATTTTAGCCAAGCCCAAACCGAGGATGTTACACTTTAGTTATTGTAAATGGAAGTCCTACGAGTGAATTTCATCTTTATCAAGGGTTAAAATACGAAAACCCTCTAAGTTCATTTTTTATTCCTCATACTAATGGAGGGTCTTCACCTTTGTTTGAAGGATAGAGTAGATCCGAGAGCTATCCATGGAGTGAAGGTTAAAGTGTCACACCTATTATATGCGGATGATGCAGTTATTGTTTCCGATTGGAACAGGTAATGCTATTCTTTAACTAACTGAGTTTTCACGTTATTCGAGCTTAAAAATCAATGTCTCTATATCACATCTATTCGGTCTTGGCACAACCGAAGCGATTTTGGATGAATACGTTCGTGATTTTGGTTGTTCAAAACAAACGTTTCGGTTATCATATTTGGGACTCCACACTGGCGTAAATATGAACTTGATTTTAGATTGGAAGGACCTCGTTGATCGGTTTCACAAGATGTTGTCTGGGTGGAAAGCTACCTTCTTTCAATTGGAGGTCGGCTTACTCTTATTAAGTCTATAGGGAGTTTGGGTATTTATTAACTTTCTTTATTTCGTTGCACAGAAATGATGATTGATAGACTTGAAAAGTTAAGGGCCAATATTCTTTGGGGAAGCACCGATAACAATAAGAAAATACATTTGGTAAGTTGGGAACAAACTTTAGCGTCTTGTGACAAAGGTGATCTCGATATTGGGATTATCCGTGCGTTTAATCTCGGAATAATGTTTATGTGGATATGATGTTTTTTGACTTTGCTTAACTCGATGTGAGTCAGTGTATTGAAGGCGATTCATGGTCAGTTAGCAGGCGTGGATGGCTTTGTTATATCATATAAAGGCATTTGGGCTAATATCGTAACATCGTTTCATAAGACGATTCCGAAAAAGGTTACTTCCATCTAATGTTCTTCGCGCTAGAGTGGGTAAGGGTCGATCAATTCGTTTTTGGCTTGATAATTGGCATGGTGATGGCATCTTGAAAGATAGATTTCGCCATTTGTATAGAGATGAACAAAGAAAGTGCTCTTGCAGACCGTATTGTGGTTGATAATTGGTCTTGGTCATGAAATCACTGATAGCACCAAAAATATACATATTTTCACCCCTTTTTATGGTGCTATCACCCTCTTTTATCCATATAAATGATCAATTTCTTTGTTTATCGAGGGAAAATGAGCAAAAGCTATTAACCGTGTGGAATAATTTACTTGTGATCTAAACAGGTATTTTTAACGATAAACAAAGCCAAAAGTCAAGATTTGAGTTTTTAATTAGTTTGAATTACATAAGTTGACAAGTCTAACATAGGTTATAAAATCATATATACATATTGAATTGTTCAATAATATGTTAAAGCATTGAAGTGAAAAAAAAATAAAAAATAAAAAAATAAAATAAAACGTTTGAGTTGCGCTTTAACAAATTTTCAAATTTTCAACTTATTGCATTTTCGTATTTATGTGTATTTGAGATATAAAACTGAATGAGTTAGCATTAAATGGTTCACATTTTGAATGAAATTGATTCTGAATGAAATTGGTTCTGAATGACAGTAACTTGTTAGATAATCATTTTGAATGAGAATATGAACGACGTAAAATTACTCTAATAGTATCTTGTATGAATAAAATAACAAAAAAGTTGTATAATAAATAATCATGATATAATTTAAAGAGGAGATTACAGAAAATTTAGTTGATTCATTAATATTAATAGTCAAGAAGAAAGTATTTTAATTTTGAATAGTCTCATTCACCACCATATGTTATTTAGAGGTCTGAAAAATACTATTCAGCATTCAATGCTATTCAATGCTGAATCTTTAAGAGGTAACAAACACACCATTATCTTATTAGTAGTCTCTTGAGAAAAAGTAAAAGGAAAATCATTTAACAGCTCCGCAAAACAAAATTGTATGTTGAGCCTTCTACATTCTTCTTCATGAACACTCCAATGTGATATCTTAAAACAGAATAGTTATAATACATAATTAAGTGTGAGAATCAAATTAATTATGGTAAGTAGGTAACCATATAGAATAACAAAACTAATTACTGATGATTTGATCATCACGCATCAATTGAAAATATCAATTTCATTATAAGTTGTATGTACGAAACTACGGTTTTTAGGTTCAGGACGTAAAGCAGATTGTAAATTGTATGAATATGCGTGAGGTCACTAAGACGAATATAAAACCTGAAGAGAAATGGAGCAATAGTAAACCGCGCCGCAACCGTCGCACCGGCAGTTTGCTGTGCCGGAACACTGCCACCGACTTCCTTTAGTGGCACACTCCAGTTTTACTGATTTTGATGGTTAAACAGTTTAATTACGAACGCGTGTGTGTGTGCAAATGATGAGTGTCGTTGAAATAAATGATACGCTGATACAAGCTTGCCGTTCAAAAAAAAAAAACAGTTTAATTACGAGATCTTTTCAGGATTTTCTAAACTGTTCTTAAAAAAGGGTGATTCTACACGGTTTTTATCCATCTACAACTAATTTACTATTATATATAAAAAAGAGTGTAGACAAATTAAAAAAGTAGATAAATTATGAGGATGGGAGATGATATTTCCAAATACATAATTGATAATGTTTAAATCTCTCCGTCATTTTTTCCCGGTTCACCTCATCTTTATTATTTTGTATATTTGCTCCATCTTTTAACCTGTTGTAAGCTTCTTATCTTCACCTTTTTTAAGCTGTTTATCTTTTTCCAGTTTGTAGGCTCCTGGTAACGACGCCAGTGACCTCCGGCATCTCGCCGGAGGTCCGGCGATTTCTTTTTCCGTCGTTTTTTTTTTTTTTTTGCTTTACTCCTCTTGTCTCTTCGATCCATGTATTAGCTCTCTCGTTCAGGTCCCCCTTGTTATTCGGTGACTTTTCTTCTGTTTCCTTCCTGTCACAGGCGGCGAGTGTTATGCACTCTGTGTAGCGGTGGGTGGTAGTTGTGGGTTTCCGGTTGGATTGGGTGGTTTCTCAAGCGTGGTGGTGCAGCCGGGTTTGTATGTTTCCGATGAGCTTTTCCGGCGAGGGTAATGGCGGATCTCAGGCGGCGAGCGCCTTGTGCGTTTTGGGTCCTCCGTTGTCTTTACTGGTTATCTTTTTTGTAAGGTTCTCGGTTTTTTTGCTGCTGCTTGTATATGGTGGTCTTTTTCTGTTTCTTCCTTCTTTTTTTTCTCGAATATGGCACTTTTTCTTCATTGTTTCCTTATCACCTTGAGTTTGTGTTGTTGTATGGATTCTTGGTTCGTGTCTCCTTTGAATGATGTTTGTTTCGATCCCGCTCGTTCCATCTTCCTCATCACCGGTTTCGGTTCGGAACGGTCTGGTGTAGTTGTTGCCTTAGTGACTTTAGGGTTGTTAAGCGCCAAAAGATTGGAGATTTGGAGTTGTATTTTCGGTTGTTTCCCGACCGACCGTTAGGTAGGGTTTTGACAGGTTAAGATCTCTGGGTTGACTACTGTTTCGGGTTTGCTTGGATGTGCTGACCATTGGGGTTATGATCTGGGTTTCTGGTTGATGCGGTCTCGAGGCGGGTGTTCTTGGGTTGCCCGACTAGCGATTTGGTTGCCGATTTTTGAGTGGGGGTTGATGCGGTTTGGTGTGGGATTTGTGGATTGGGGTTCACAGCTGCAGACTTCAATTCAGGTGAGGGCGTTTTTTAAGGATTCGATGGTCTGGGTGGTGGTTACTTCACGGAAGCAGTAGCTTCCCGTTATTGGTTGTTTTGTAATTTTAACGTATTGTTGTTGTATCACTGTAATAGGGTTATTTCAGTCAACAGATGCATTTCTTTCAATGTAACACATATGTAACGCCCTAGATCATCGGGTCTATCTTTTTTATTTATATGTTATTTTGCCAAAAAATAATTCATAATGTATAGATCCACAACTATTTGACGCAATCTTCCCCAAATAACCTCACATTACTTTTAACATTACATTTGTCTAGTTTATCATTTAAAGGTATGTTAGTAAATTTAGCTGGATCTATCAAAAATGCATTTGGATATATCGTTTATGAGGATCTCCTCTTTTTTTTTAAAAGTAACATAATTTTTGATAAATAAAATATTCTTAAATAATTTAGATTTTGCTGACGACAATCTCTTAATTTATCTCAATCTATCGTTAGTATGCAGTAAATAATTATACACGACGGTTACATATCACTTGTATGAGGAAAGGTTATGGCTTATAAAACAATTTTATGCGTGTTAGTAATAGAAGAATTGTCGCTGGCAACAATCCAATAATTTTTACACAAATTTATGTTACAATATATTGAATTTATCTGATGTTAGCCCTAAGGAAAAAAATAGATGCATAGATGATAGTATACAGTGACGGATCTAGGTTTTATAGTCACTGGTGTCACTATTTAAAAGTTTAAAAAAATTACACTATCCAATGGTGTCACACACAAAAAATTATACTATTCAGTAGTATCACTAGTTAAAAACTCCGAAAATTTTCCACTGCATCGCGTATTCCAGTGGTAGCCCATACTACCACTGGATCCCATATAGATCCGCCCTTGATAGTATACAAGAGTTAAAATGGTGGTTACTAACAAATTACAAGTTGTTAATGCATATCTTAACCACTAAAGTTTTGCTTGGGTGGTATGGGGATGACATCCAACTTGGGGCACTGCCAACACTAGCAAATTACAAGTTATTAATGCATATATTTACCACTGAAGCTTGGCTTGAGTGGTATGGGGTGAGATTCAACTTGGGGTACTATCAATCCAGGTTCGATCCTTACTCCAAACAGCGAGTTTTCAACCTTTGATGGTACTGTCAACATCAATGCGCTTTGGGAATGTCCCGGGGAGGGGATCATCCAACTCGTAATTTCGTAAGTAAGCAGCAGTCAAGTCGCTAATAAATCGACGCTTGTTGTTCACTCAATTAATAGAACCATTCGATATCGCCAAAATAATGCATATCTTAGTCTTTTAAGCATCCATAGCTCTTTAAAAAACTCTCAATTTATTTTTCTGAAGGACGCTGATATTTAATCATTATTTCCTCTTATACATGTCTAGGTTGATAAATTTCAGGAGTTTTCAAATGACAACTCTAAAGGTCATTATTAAAAATAAACATGCATGTTTTGTTTATACCTAAAAAGCAACCACCACCATCTAAAAAAAAGTACTGATATGACAATATGTACTACTTTTAAATTGAGGTTGAAAATTTTAAAAATGACTAAAATTATAAATTCCTCTTTAACAAAATTTATTCATCCAACTGGTAATTTCATAAGTAATAGAAGAATAAAAATCTGACACTCAAACTAAAATCCCATTTCTTTCTTGATCAGACCAAGCTAAATGGTGATTTTTGACAAGTCTTTCCTCTTCGATGGTTCGCTAACATTATCACGAATTGGGTTTAATCTCCTAACGTCTGTGTGGGTGACAAATGAGAGCATTCCATATCGATATCGTCGTTCACAACAACAAAACTCAATCACACAAAAGGGGGTATGGGGGAGATTAGATGTATACAATCATTCACATATCCTAGAAAAAAGACAAGTCATTCTCCACTCAGAGTGAAACACTCCAAGAGTAGAAAAACTCATTCCTTTCAATGTTCTATGGTTAGAAAGTGAAACAACCCAAATTCGTTTACCGAAAATGAAGCACTATTTTTTTTATAAGTTACGTCCCATTTAAGCGTTCATAATACATAATATTTTCAACTCTGTTTTATAATATCATAACGACACGTTTAACAATTTGTAATGACCCTTGGTACACAAATGACACATTACAAAAGCGTTTGTAATGATGACTCAACCACACCAAATACGGGTTAATACTCAATAACCCAATCCGATACCAAGAACATAATCCCTGGGACTACCATATCCCCAATCCGCGTCCAATATCCAAAAGCTACCCCATCGAGCCCAAGCACTCCTATGCATCTAGTCTAACAACTAGCTAGCTTCACAATCACAATACCTGTAAAAAGGTAAATAACGAGAGGGATAAGTATAAAGCTTAGTGAATGCAATAATTATACATATACATATATAATCTACTTACTTGCATACACTTACACAAATACCGCATACGAGCTAGCAATTCAACAATCATGCAATCACAATGAAAAACTAAATATCCGCAATTCACAATAAGCTAGCATCGCCAATAGCATATAGTTCACAATTTAATATGCTAATACAAAACTCCACAACCATGGTTAACCAATAGTGCAAGGGAATGGTGCTCGCGAAATACCATCGGAGTTCACAACATCCATTAGTGTACTTAACACCGCGTATCACTAACCCCCAGGTGGTGTCTTAACATCGCGACTAACCCACCCATCACGACAAATGTGGTGTATTAACACCGCGACTAATCCACATGTCATTAACCCCGGAGTGGTGTCTTAACACCGCGACTAACTGTAACGACCCAACCCGTTGTCCAACCAAAAACGCGGAATAATTTTTTTTATACAGATAGGGTGCGCGGCGCGCAATCCTCCTTGTGCGCGGCGCGCACAAGGCCATTCAGCTTCTGTCCGGATTTTATGTTTTTGCGTTAAAGATCTATCGCTTCCCGACGCTTTTAAACTAAACGGTTTTCGCAACACATTATAATAGGTAAAACTCACACGTTTTTATAATAAAACAAGTTTTACGACGCCGAGCCCACATCGGCCCGTTTTACGAATTAATTACGAGATACAATTTTCGACTACATGTTTTTAACACAATATAAAAGCCGAGCATGGCGATTGGGGATACGCTACCCAATCCTAATCAAATCCAAAAGCAAGTCTTCTAAAGTAGACTACGCGAGTCCACTAGTTCCCACGCTTACACGAGCCACCGCCTCCATGCAAATCTATTAAAAAAAATGTAAACAACGAGAGGGTAAGCTAACGCTTAGTGAGTGAGAATATACTACATACATATATATGCATAAAATGGACATGCCACACAAATAATCAAATAACACATACCGGAGCATCCACGTATAAGGCAAACTAAGCATACCGTTCAATCGCTATATAACAAGCTAATAATCAACAAGTAAGTTCACCAACGACGATATGAACCACTCCAACAAGCTACACCCGGAGGGTTAGCTACATCACAACGATACAAAGATATATATAACAATAAAGCGTACAACGCCCAAGGTTAATGTAGTGACCCGAACTTTTCCATGTTTATATATATTAATTGAGATTGATATTTACATGATTAAATGTTTCCAACATGTTAAGCAGTCAAACTTGTTAAGACTTGATTAATTGAAATATGTTTCATATAGACAATTGACCACCCAAGTTGACCGGCGATTCACGAACGTTAAAACTTGTAAAAACGACATGATGATATATATATGGATATACATATGGTTAACATGAGATTATGATAAGTAAGTATCTCCATAAGTATATTAACAATGAGTTATATACATATAAACAAGACTACTAACTTAAGGATTTCGAAACGAGACATATATGTAACGATTATCGTTGTAACGACATTTAAATGTATATATATCATATTAAGATATATTAATATATCATAATATCATGATAATATAATAATTTAACATCTCATTAGATATAATAAACAATGGGTTAACAACATTAATTGAGATCGTTAACTTAAAGGTTTCAAAACAACACTTACATGTAACGACTAACGATGACTTAACGACTCAGTTAAAATGTATATACATGTAGTGTATTTAGATGTATTAAAATACTTTTGGAAGACTTCAAGACATATATCAAAACACTCATACTTAACGAAAATGGTTACAGTTACTTTTCCATTCTTTTCTTTCATCAAGAATTCTAGTCGTATTCTTACCCGTATTATACACAGCTTCAAAACGTACTTACTATGAGTATATACCAATAGGAACTAGCATGGGATTCCACTCTTGATTATGTCATGTATGACTAATCAATTTTAACTTCTACCATGAGCTAGTCAACTAAATAGAACTCCTTTTAACCCCACTCACCACTCACCAATTACCACTCATCATTCACTCCATTTCACTTCCAATTCTCTTTCTAATTCTCTCTCAACACACACACACTATTATGAACGTATTTTTACAGTAGTTAATCATCATCTTCATCAAAAATCACTTCAAGAATCAAGCTATAATCATCATAGGAAGAACACTTCAAGAACACTTCAAAAATCCCTTCAAGTTTACTAATTTACTTCCAAGCTTTCTAATCCATTCCAAGTAATCATCTAAGATCAAGAAACCTTTGTTATATACAGTAGGTTATCTTTCTTATTCAAGGTAATATTCATATTCAAACTTTGATTCAATTTCTATAACTATAAACTATCTTAATTCGAGTAAAAATCTTACTTGAACTTGTTTTTGTGTCATGATCCTACTTCAAGAACTTTCAAGCCATCCAAGATCCTTTGAAGCTAGATCATTTCTTGTCACTTACAGTAGGTTTACCTACTAAACTTGAGGTAGTAATGATGTTCATAACATCATTCGATTCATATATATAAAACTATCTTATTCGAAGGTTTAAACTCGTAATCACTAGAACATAGTTTAGTTAATTCTAAACTTGTTCGCAAACAAAAGTTAATCCTTCTAACTTGACTTTTAAAATTAACTACACACATGTTCTATATCTATATGATATGCTAACTTAATGATTTAAAACCTGGAAACACGAAAAATACCGTAAAACCGGATTTACGCCGTCGTAGTAACACCGCGGGCTGTTTTGGGTTAGTTAATTAAAAACTATGATAAACTTTGATTTAAAAGTTGTTATTCTGAGAAAATTATTTTTATTATGAACATGAAACTATATCCAAAAATTATGGTTAAACTCAAAGTGGAAGTATGTTTTCTCAAATAGTCATCTAGACGTCGTTCTTTCGACTGAAATAACTACCTTTACAAAAACGACTTGTAACTTATTTTTCCGACTATAAACCTATACTTTTTCTGTTTAGATTCATAAAATAGAGTTCAATATGAAACCATAGCAATTTGATTCACTCAAAACGGATTTAAAATGAAGAAGTTATGGGTAAAACAAAATTGTATAATTTTTCTCATTTTAGCTACGTGAAAATTGGTAACAAATCTATTCCAACCATAACTTAATCAACTTGTATTGTATATTATGTAATCTTGAGATACCATAGACACGTATACAATGTTTCGACCTATCATGTCGACACATCTATATATATTTCGGAACAACCATAGACACTCTATATGTGAATGTTGGAGTTAGGTATACAGGGTTGAGGTTGATTCCAAAATATATATAGTTTGAGTTGTGATCAATACTGAGATACGTATACACTGGGTCATGGATTGATTCAAGATAATATTTATCGATTTATTTATGTACATCTAACTGTGGACAACTAGTTGTAGGTTACTAACGAGGACAGCTGACTTAATAAACTTAAAACATCAAAATATATTAAAAGTGTTGTAAATATATTTTAAACATACTTTGATATATATGTATATATTGTTATAGGTTCGTGAATCAACCAGTGGCCAAGTCTTACTTCCCGACGAAGTAAAAATCTGTGAAAGTGAGTTATAGTCCCACTTTTAAAATCTAATATTTTTGGGATGAGAATACATGCAGGTTTTATAAATGATTTACAAAATAGACACAAGTACGTGAAACTACATTCTATGGTTGAATTATCGAAATCGAATATGCCCCTTTTTATTAAGTCTGGTAATCTAAGAATTAGGGAACAGACACCCTAATTGACGCGAATCCTAAAGATAGATCTATTGGGCCTAACAAACCCCATCCAAAGTACCGGATGCTTTAGTACTTCGAAATTTATATCATATCCGAAGGGTGTCCCGGAATGATGGGGATATTCTTATATATATGCATCTTGTTAATGTCGGTTACCAGGTGTTCACCATATGAATGATTTTTATCTCTATGTATGGGATGTGTATTGAAATATGAAATCTTGTGGTCTATTGTTACGATTTGATATATATAGGTTAAACCTATAACTCACCAACATTTTTGTTGACGTTTAAAGCAGGTTTATTCTCAGGTGAATACTAAGAGCTTCCGCTGTTGCATACTAAAATAAGGACAAGATTTGGAGTCAATGTTTGTATGATATTGTGTAAAAAATGCATTCAAGAAACTAATTTCGATGTAACATATTTGTATTGTAAACCATTATGAAATGGTCGTGTGTAAACAGGATATTTTAGATTATCATTATTTGATAATCTACGTTGATGATGTTGCGTGAGGGTACGAAATAGTATTATTTTTACTAGGAAATACTACAAAATATGACACAAGTTTTATTAATTTACGGATGGGATATACCTAAACCTTGCTACAACACTATAGGCAGTGTACCTAATCGTAGAGTAGTGTAGTTTTTAGTAAGTCCGGTTCGTTCCACAGGGAGCTAGTGATTACGTACTATATTTTTATAAAACTATATTTATATAAATATATATATATATAAGTAGTAATATTATTATAAAAGGGGGGTTTTTACCGTTTAATGACCGGTTTGTCGATTTTATATTTTTAAGCGTAAAGATAAATGACAATAATTAAAGTGCGTAAAATAAATAAATGACGATAAATAAAATAACAATAAATAAAATTGCGATAGAATATGAAATAAAAGGATTATGCTTATTTAAACTTCCGTAATCATGATGTTTGACGTTTTGATTTTAATTAATTGTTACTCGGGTTAATTGTCCTTTGTCATGGTTTATTTGATACCTATCTGGTTTTTATCCATAATAGTCCATCGGTCATAAATATAAAGTGCGAGTGTCCTCGTCAAATTACCCTTATACCTGAAGTCAAATATTCCAACTAATTAAGGATTTACACTGTGACGCAGTTATCACTTCTGTCAACAATTACACCAGTTATCACTGTATGTAATCTACCCCTGTTTTGATTAGATATGAATATTAATTTACCCACTTGATCAGTTTGAATAATCAATTACCCAACCCGAATAATTAATTAAATGATTATAATAGATTCCATATGAACGTCACTAAATAGGACAACCATAATCATTATTAATTATTAGGATAATTAATTTGAAGATAGGTTCGACAGACTCCAATGAGTTGTCACTCAATTAGACAATACCCCCCATCTATTAATAGTCAATAGTCCAATTTCCACAAGTGTCGGTCTTTTGCCCAAACCTTAATTATGGTACAAAGCCCAATTACCCAATTTTAGTAATTAGCCCAACATCATGATTACTTCGTTTTAAATAAGCATAATAATAACTTAGCTACGAGACATTAATATAAAAAGGTTGAACATAACTTACAATGATTAAAAATAGCGTAGCGTTACACGGACAGAATTTCGACTTACACACTCAAACGATCTCTATCATAAATCTTATTATTATCATAATTTAAAATTAAAATTAAGATTATTGTTATATCTTATTACATTAACATTATGATAGAGATTTTTAGATATTGATATTGATAATAGATTTTTAGGATAGAAAAAGGGATGCTTTTCAATTGATCGATAATCATCGCCTTTTATAGGCAAAATATGAAATTGAATTTTCATTTACGACCCCTGAACTATGCTAAATTAACAACTTTTTATTATTTAATATTATTCTTATTATGAATTATTTAAATATTATATTTTATTCTTGTGCATAGTTGACTCGTAATTTTTACACCGTTGCGTCGAGCGTTGAGAGTTGACTCATGTCCCGGTTCCGGATTTTCGAACGTCCTTGCGTACTATTTTATATCGTGTACTTTGCGTTTTGTAACTTGTACTCTTGTCATTTTTAGACGTTCTTCATCAATAATTTGAACCTTTTTAATTGTATCTTGTACATTTGAGCTTTTTGGACCTTTTTGTCTTCAATTTGTCGAATCTGCCTTTTGTCTTCACACTTATTTAATATAAACGAATATCACTTGAAAATGGAACAATTGCAACTAAAATCTTGTCTTTCTTGGGGGATAATGCTATGAAATATATGTTCCTTTTTAGCCTTATCAATATCCCCACACTTGAGCGTTGCTTGTCCTCAAGCAATATAGTCTTGAAATACTAGAATCACTTCTTTATTCTTCACACTTTGTACATCAGTGATTTTGATATGGCGGTATAAACAATGGTATTAACGATATGGTTTACAGTCCCACATGACTATAAAAATTTAGATCCATTAAGGAAATTGGATCTTTATGAAAACATTTGATCTTTTGAAAATTCATTCTAGCTTTTACCCTAGATAAGTTTTCTGATTGATCCATCATCGGTGTTGCAAAATATATTTGTGGATCAATATTTTGGCTAAAACTTTTAGGTTCGTGTAATCCACTGCTATCCCGGTATCGGAAAGCACACATCCAGTTTACTTGTTCCGTATATTACCTTTCGGTAAACTACCGTCCGGTTGTAAAGGAAAGCGATGAACAAGAAACTGTTAAGGCAATGTCCCGTGACATGCAAATGATTATGGTCTTATTAACGTGTCAGATGCTAGAACTATCCTTGGTAGGAGCGATAGTAAAGATCATCCTATAATTTTTCGGTCTGGCACAAGGTCCTGTCTCCGACCATGCTATGCAACCACCGTTCTTACGGTTGACACCCGATTTGGTTCAGGTGACCTAATGAATTCCAGGTGAATTTCTTAGGATTTTACGTTCAATGGTAATGAACGCATTGAAAATGGTTTTTCAGAAAACAAATCGGTTTGTATTTTTGATCAAAATATTTTCTCGTTCATGCTCGAGTTTAGATATCATCGAATTCCATGAGTTTGAATTCTCAATCTTTAAGGTCAATCTCTAGGATTGAGTATTATCAGTCTTAAAAGCTGATTTTTAATCTTTAAGGAGATTATCCTTTTCTGGGAATCTGATTCATTAGTCTTATCAAGCTAATTTGCACGGTGCCTCCCCATTGTACGAGATAAATCCTTCTCATGGTTAGGATAAATCTGACCACTTGGCGACCCTGTTTGATGCTGAGGTCCGTGGATTTCCTGCTGATTTTAGTGATGACTTTTCTAGATTTTTCGTCAACCTACAGCTGGTCTGGACGACAACTTCATGACTTAAATCAAGAAGCGCGTGTCTTTTTCGAAAGACTTTACTTCCTTTTAATGATGGAATTGATTCATCGTGTAGATCCATCTCTTCTTTCAAAAGTATTACAATAAATCGGGTAAAACAGTTAATTTAGTCCAAAACAAAAGCACCTGCAATAAACTTTACACAAACATGTGATAGATAGTTTTTAATTGAATAACTTGGTATATTCTCCCCACACTTAGTTTCTTTCTTTGCCTTTTTATTCTCCTTTATTCCATTTTAAATGAATTCAAGCGTTTTGGGTTGTTTCTCAATTTATGTCCTTTTTGAGGTAACAATAATTTCGGTATTAACACCTAGTTTTCATCGTTCATAAATATATATAAACATGATTTTGATTTCATTTAGTTGAAAATTTTTCAAATTTTCGCAAAATTTGGCAAATAAACCAAGTGTAAACCCGAGAGAATTTATAACCCTTCCCCACACTTAAGATCATGCAATGCCCTCATTTGCATGAAATCAGACTCTAATTATAAATTCACGAGGGTGATTAGTGTAGAAAAGTGATTAAAAATACCGAGTTTGCAAACATGTTGTTGTCATATCACATTTGATATTTTGCGTCTTGTCGTCAAAATTAGTAGCTTTTGCTGAACTTAATGCTAGTCTTTGAAAGTGCGCTGTTTTACCCTGTTTTGTACATAACATAAAATACAAACATATATACATATTTTTGAAGTTTGGTATATAACCCCTACGTTCAAAAATTAATATAATATTTTTTTTTTTTTTGCATACTTTAGATCAATAAAATTAAAAAAAATAATGATAACAAAATTTATCGCCCCGTCCTTGGGTAAAGCAATTTCGGCTCAACGACCTAGTCTTTAACTCACGACGAATTTTAGAAATCATTTTTTAAACTTAATGAATTAAAGTAAATTTTGTTTTTAAAAACACACAAAACTTAAATTTAAAAGGCATATTAATTAAAACCTAAAAAATAAAAATTCAGAATGGTGGGAGAAAACTAGTTCTTTAGTGTCTGCTAGCGGAAAAGACCAATCGGATTCCATTCTCGGAACTACACGAGAATAGAACAATTAACTCTAGACAGCATTTTCTTTTTAAAACATTTAAATCTCCCCACACTTAGGTAGCTGTGGTGTCGAAATTGTGATTAAATTCATCGTCAATTTCTCTTGGTCCATAATCAACTTGCATATCCGTGACTTTTTCTTTAAGCCATTGGTCGGATTCCTGTGTAATATCCACAATTTCAACTAGTTTCTCCTTTTCTTTAGGTGATAGATTGGATACTAACCGGTTACATAACTTAAAGTTCCCCTTGGTTCTAGCATCGCGAATCCGTTTAATAAGTTTTTTCATTGAACTATTAATAACGGGGTCATTTAATTTCGTATCAACAACGGGGTTCTTTGTTATCAGGTCATCATTAGGTGTTACTTCATTTTCCCCACACTTAGGCGTTTTATTATTATTAAGCACTACCGTTGGAGTTGGTAAAACAACATGGTTGTTACCAATCGTTTTTGCTGGTTCAATGGTTTTGGTTGGTGGAGATTTAAACTTTCGAATCATAAAGGTGATCGATTTGTTACCACTACTAAGTGTCATTCTTCCATTTCCTACATCAAATAACGCCCCGGTGGACGCAAAGAATGGTCGACCTAAAATTAGAGGAACGTTTGGGTCCTCTTCTATGTCAATGACAATAAATTCGACTAGAAAGGTTAAATTACCTACTTGAACGGGTAGGTTGTCAGCAATTCCAACTGGGTGCTTAATGGTTTGATCAAAGAGTCGAACACTCATATCCGTTGGACTTAACTTACCTACACCTAATCTCTTATATAAGGAAAGAGGCATAACACTCACACTTGCACCTAAATCTGCCAGTGCATCATACATGACACAATCACTAAGTAGACAAGGAACAATAAATTCACCCGGATCACCTACCCTAGGTGGAGGTTTTGGTGGAACTGTATTCACCGGGTTTACTTCTACGGCTTTTGTTTCTTGTACTTTCTTATTCTTTTTCTTCTTCTTCTTTCCAGAAGTATCACAATCTTTATTACTTATTACTTGCTCATACTCAACTCCTTTTCTTGAAAACGGGATGGGTGGTTTGTATGGTGACACCACTGGCTTTACATACTCGGGTGGTGGTGGTGGTGTAAATTCTTCATTGTTACTCTCATCTAAAACCTTCCCATCTTCTGGAGCTGGTTTTTCAGAATTTGTTGAAACCATATTAACATTCTCATTCCGAGGATTTACTTCAGTATTACTCGGTAGCTTTCCTTGTTCCCTCTCACTCATTATGCTAGCAAGAGTACCTACGTGTTTTTCTAGATTCAAAATGGAAGCTTGTTGAGTTCTTAATGACTGATCAAACCTATCGTTCGTTTGGGTTTGAGTTTCAATAAATTGTGTTTGAGATTCAACTAGCTTGAATACCACGTCTTCCATATTTGACTTTTTCTCTTCGGTTTGTTGTTGTGGTTTATATAAGCCAGGTCTTTGTTGATTGAAAGTGTTGTTTTGAGTTGGTTGGTTATTCGGACCTTGTTGGTTATACCAGTTATTTTCGGGTCCTTTTGGATTGTAAAGAATGTTTTGATTTCGATTGAAGTTTAGCTTTGGCGGTTGATAATTATTTTGATAATTATTTCCAGGCCTTTGGTTCATATAGGAAACATTCTCTCGTTGTTCCAATGTTGGTTCAATGTGACAATCTTTCAATAAGTGTGGTCCACCGCATTACTCACAACTGATTCGTATTGCGTGAATATCTTTATTCATCTTTTCCATTCGTCTTTCGAAAGCATCTATTTTTGCGGAAACGGAATCAAAGTCATGGCTAGAATCGGCTCTAGCCGCTTTAGATGATCGAAAGATATCTTTTTCTTGATGCCACTCATGAGAGTGGGAAGCAGTGTTATCAATAATTTTGTAAGCTTCAGTTGCGGTTTTCTTCATAATGGAACCACCAGCTGTTATGTCGATGTCTTTTCGTGTAGCAACGTTGACACCTTGGTAGAATATTTGTACTATTTGATAAGTGTCTAAACCGTGTTGAGGACATCCTCTCAACATCCTTCCGAATCTTGTCCACGCCTCATATAATGTTTCATTTGGCTTTTGTGTGAACGTAACAATTTCTCCTTGAAGTCTCACGGCTTTAGATGCCGGAAAGAATCTTTGAAGAAATTTTTCAACTAAGACATCCCATGTGTCAATCGCCCCTTCAGGTAACGATTCTAACCAATCTTTGGCTTCTCCCTTTAAAGTCCAGGGAAACAACATGAGATATATCTGTTCATCCTCCACTTCTCGGATTTTGAATAGTGTACAAATTCTTTTAAACGTACGAAGGTGTTCGTTAGGATCTTCATTCGGTGCACCACTGAATTGGCATTGGTTAGTTACCATGTGTAGAATTTGTCCTTTGATTTCATAATCTGGCGCATTAACTTCTGGCTTAATAATGGCGCGACCTTGGCCCGTGCGTGTGGCTCTCATTCGATCTTCCATACTTAGAGGTTCCGTTACTTCCATAATTGAATTTGTTGAATACGAATCACTAGAGGATTCTGATTTAATGGTTTGTGGCTCAGGAGGAATAATTAGTGGTTCAAGATCTTGGAATTGTCCTTGAATATGCTCCGGGTTCTTAATTGTGAAGTCGGGTTCAAAAGATGGATTATCGGAAATTTGAGTTGGAGTTCTTGTTCGACTAGATGACGATTCTAAAGAAAAATCAACGGCGACAATATTTGCTAGATGTCTTGATCGAGTTACAGGTGGTGAACGTTTTGCTCGGTGCATTCACTGAATATCCTATTAGTTTTTAAAAAGGAAAGAAAAATTATAATAAGTTATCCAATCAATAGACTTTTCTGATTTTGCCCACGTTTCGAATAGCCAAAAGATGCAGCAGAGGGGCAGGATTCGTTTGGTATCAATATAATTGGGTACTGTTTGGCTCCAATAACCCGGTCCACGTACAAATCCAACTATTACTACGAACCAGAAAATTTTGATGTCTATCAATTTAACCACTTAAAATAAATTTTCGTAATTTTAAGAAATTTAGATAAGAAGTAGAATAAAAATCTTATCCTAAAACTAGAATAGCGAGAAATAAGAAAGAAAAAGATTGCGCGTCGAAAAAGGTCGAAAAATAAAAGGTCGAAAAATAGGCGTCGAAAAATAAAAATAAGAAAGTAGCGCGAAAAACGGCGTCGCAAAATTCTAAAGCACATAAATCTTAGTCTAAGGAATAAGCACTTAAGGGATTTTACGGCAAAGCCTAAAAATTCTAGAAGTAAAAATAACTATGGCAAAACTAAACTTAAGACTAAAAGTTGCGACTATAGTTTAAAAATCTAAAAGTAATGAAACTAAAAAAAACATTTTTTTTTATAGACAAAATCTTAAAAAAAATATATTTTTTTTTAATAATTTTTTTTTTTTTTTTTTACGTTTTTGTTTTTTTTTTTACGTTTTTGTTTTTTTTTTTACGTTTTTTTTTTACGCTTTTTTTTAAAAACGATTTTTTTTACAAATTAATAATTTTTTTATAATTATTATTTTTTTTCAAAACTTTTTTTTTAATTCATTTACTATTCATGAATAGTAAATGAAAAGAAATTAATTAATTTACTATTCACATGAAAGCGATATGATAGAAATTATTAATTACAAGTTACATAATATACCCCTGAAGTATTTAATAAATACGACTTTTTAAAACTTTACGTATCAAATTTTATTCTAAAATATTATTATATTATTATATTCTATTTCAATATTATTATATTATTATATTCTATTTCAATATTATTATAATTAAAAATATAGCGTTTTAGAGCTCCCCGGCAGCGGCGCCAAAAACTTGATGTGTGCAGCGGGTACGAAATAGTATTATTTTTACTAGGAAATACTACAAAATATGACACAAGTTTTATTAATTTACGGATGGGATATACCTAAACCTTGCTACAACACTATAGGCAGTGTACCTAATCGTAGAGTAGTGTAGTTTTTAGTAAGTCCGGTTCGTTCCACAGGGAGCTAGTGATTACGTACTATATTTTTATAAAACTATATTTATATAAATATATATATATATATAAGTAGTAATATTATTATAAAAGAGGGGTTTTTACCGTTTAATGACCGGTTTGTCGATTTTATATTTTTAAGCGTAAAGATAAATGACAATAATTAAAGTGCGTAAAATAAATAAATGACGATAAATAAAATAACAATAAATAAAATTGCGATAGAATATGAAATAAAAGGATTATGCTTATTTAAACTTCCGTAATCATGATATTTGACGTTTTGATTTTAATTAATTGTTACTCGGGTTAATTGTCCTTTGTCATGGTTTATTTGATACCTATCTGGTTTTTATCCATAATAGTCCATCGGTCATAAATATAAAGTGCGAGTGTCCTCGTCAAATTACCCTTATACCCGAAGTCAAATATTCCAACTAATTAAGGATTTAAACTGTGACGCAGTTATCACTTCTGTCAACAATTACACCAGTTATCACTGTATGTAATCTACCCCTGTTTTGATTAGATATGAATATTAATTTACCCACTTGATCAGTTTGAATAATCAATTACCCAACCCGAATAATTAATTAAATGATTATAATAGATTCCATATGAACGTCACTAAATAGGACAACCATAATCATTATTAATTATTAGGATAATTAATTTGAAGATAGGTTCGACAGACTCCAATGAGTTGTCACTCAATTAGACAATACTCCCATCTATTAATAGTCAATAGTCCAATTTCCACAAGTGTCGGTCTTTTGCCCAAACCTTAATTATGGTACAAAGCCCAATTACCCAATTTTAGTAATTAGCCCAACATCATGATTACTTCGTTTTAAATAAGCATAATAATAACTTAGCTACGAGACATTAATATAAAAAGGTTGAACATAACTTACAATGATTAAAAATAGCGTAGCGTTACACGGACAGAATTTCGACTTACACACTCAAACGATCTCTATCATAAATCTTATTATTATCATAATTTAAAATTAAAATTAAGATTATTGTTATATCTTATTACATTAACATTATGATAGAGATTTTTAGATATTGATATTGATAATAGATTTTTAGGATAGAAAAAGGGATGCTTTTCAATTGATCGATAATCATCGTCTTTTATAGGCAAAATATGAAATTGAATTTTCATTTACGACCCCTGAACTATGCTAAATTAACAACTTTTTATTATTTAATATTATTCTTATTATGAATTATTTAAATATTATATTTTATTCTTGTGCATAGTTGACTCGTAATTTTTACACCGTTGCGTCGAGCGTTGAGAGTTGACTCATGTCCCGGTTCCGGATTTTCGAACGTCCTTGCGTACTATTTTATATCGTGTACTTTGCGTTTTGTAACTTGTACTCTTGTCATTTTTAGACGTTCTTCATCAATAATTTGAACCTTTTTAATTGTATCTTGTACATTTGAGCTTTTTGGACCTTTTTGTCTTCAATTTGTCGAATCTGCCTTTTGTCTTCGCACTTATTTAATATAAACGAATATCACTTGAAAATGGAACAATTAAAAAGGTTATGAAATAAAGGTTATGGTTTGTTTTAAAAATGAATGCAGTCTTTGAAAAACGTCTCATATAGAGGTCAAAACCTCGCAACGAAATCAATTAATATGGAACGTTTTTAATCAATAAGAACGGGACATTTCAGTTGGTATCCGAGCGTTGGTCTTAGAGAACCAGAAAATTTGCATTAGTGTGTCTTATCGAGTTTGTTAGGATGCATTAGTGAGTCTGGACTTCGACCGTGTTTTCTTTAAAAATGATTGCTTAACATTTTTGTTGGAAACTATATATTTTTAACATATGAATATTATGTGATATATTAATCTCTTAACGTGTTTGATATTATGTGATAGATGTCTACCTCTAGAACAAGTCCCATTGACTCACCTAATAATAATGAAGAGTCAAATGTAAATTGGAATGATTCGTGGACTGATTCACAAGTTCCCGAAGAGGAACCGGAAGAAGAGTCGGAACCGGAAGAAGAATCGGAACCGGAAGAAGAATCGGAACCGGAAGAAGAAATAGAACCGGTGGGGGAAATAATAAAACGGTTAAGTAAAAGAGAATCCTCAACCAACCGACCAAGGTTAATTATGGTCAATGGTGTTTCCGCCAAGGAAGCAAAATATTGGGAGGATTACCAATTCTCCGATGAATCGGATTCCGACGAGAATTCCGATGATGTTATAGAAATTACCCCAACTGAATTTAAAAAGGCAAAAGAAAATAATAAGGGAAAGGGCATAAAAATAGAGAAATCTAATTCCAACCCCGATGAACTTTATATGTATCGTCAACCCCCGAAGTCCTTAAGTTGTAACAATGACCCGGGAACCTCTAAACCACCAGGTTTTTCTAAACCAATGTGGACAACGACGGCTCGTATTAGGGGAACATCATATATCCCTAGAAACTTGGCAAAACAAACAAAAACCGAACAAGAAGAAACGAGCGAGTCGGAATAAGATAGTTGTATTCGTGTGGTGTAATATATGTAATATAGTGTGCTTATGCTTTATGATATATGTAAAAATTGCTTGTATTAATAAGTATTTTTTTTATGAATCTAACTCTTGTCTATTTTGCAGTATAAAAACACAAAATGGATAGACAACCCAATATTTTAAGAGACCTACCCGGAGACATGATTGATGAAATCTTGTCTAGAGTCGGTCAGAATTCCTCGGCACAACTATTTAAGGCGAGATCAGTTTGTAAGACATTCGAAGAACGTTCCAAGAATGCCTTGGTTTATAAAAGGCTTTCGTTCGAAAGATGGGGGATATCACATTGGGAAATCCATAAGTTACGATGTGTTTACTTTGACGCATATATTGAGGGGAACCCAAATGCTATTTTACGCAAATGTTAAGAAATTATTTTTACTCAGTATATCCGAATATAGGACTTCGTGATTTAGAAAAAGCGGCTAACATGCAACATAAAGAAGCATGTTATGCTTACGGGTTAGTAATGTTCGCTTCTCACCAAAGTGAGAACAAGAACATCGGGCTACAACTATTAAACAAAACGTTCCCACAAGTGACGGAGTCGGTAATTGGGGTAAGAAATGAGGTTTTTAGGTTATTACGAGACTGTTGGTCATTACGTAACCCTCGTCCCTTTGACGACGTTACAACACGCTGTCTTATCAACGGCCATAATGGTTATGTTCCACAAGACCAAGGATGGGAAGTAGTCCTAGTAAAACCAGAATGCATGACTTGTTTCTGGACGTATGAATTACGTGTCTTTATTGCCTTTACTGAACGACTTGTGTACTAGCTAGAATTATCTTCACAACTATCTTGTATCAAAGTTATTATGTGCTATATTTCATGCTTTATGTAAAATAAGCGGTATTGTAAGTTTGTAAAATATTGTATAAAAGTTTGAACGCGAAATATTATTACAATCAGTTTTTCATATAGAATTGTAGTAGTTGAATTGTATATTAGCTACTAAGTATGAACTTAACGGGTAGGTACTACCCGAATTTAAACTTATAAAACGTTAATATGAAGAAAAAGCTTTTATAAATGAGTTCATATTATGCTACGAAATACTATTAACTACTCTTAATATTCTGTATGATTAACTTGTTCCATTTGACTATTTTGAAGGAAATGGCACCGACTACTCGACACACCGTGAATATGAATGAAGAGGAATTCCGTACTTTTCTAGCTTCAAACATAGCCGCAGTACAGGCTGCGCTACATACCAACAATAACCTTGGATCTGGCAGTACAGGAAATCGTGTAGGATGCACCTACAAAGAATTCACTGCCTGCAAACCTTTGGAATTTGATGGAACCGAAGGACCGATCGGATTGAAACGGTGGACCGAGAAGGTCGAATCGGTGTTTGCCATAAGTAAGTGTACTGAAGAGGACAAAGTGAAGTACGCTATGCATACCTTCACAGGTTCTGCGTTAACATGGTGAAATACCTATCTAGAGCAAGTGGGACAAGATGATGCGTACGCACTACCTTGGTCAGCATTCAAGCACTTGATGAACGAGAAGTACCGTCCCAGAACCGAGGTCAATAAGCTCAAGACAGAACTTAGAGGGTTACGAACCCAAGGATTTGATATTACCACGTACGAAAGACGATTCACAGAATTGTGCCTATTGTGTCCGGGAGCATTCGAAGATGAGGAAGAGAAGATCGACGCGTTTGTGAAAGGATTACCGGAAAGAATCCAAGAAGATATAAGTTCACACGAGCCTGCCTCCATACAACAGGCATGTAGAATGGCTCACAAACTAGTGAACCAGATTGAAGAAAGAATTAAAGAACAGACTGCTGAAGAGGCCAATGTGAAGCAAGTCAAAAGAAAGTGAGAGGAAAACGGTGATAAGAATCACCAATACAACAACAACAGCAATTACAACAATAATCGCAACAATTATCCCAACAATCGCAACATCCATCGCAACTACAACAAACGGCCCAACAACAACAACAACAACAACAACTACAACAATCATCCCAACAACAATAATAACCGCAACAACAACAACAATCAGAAGCAGCTATGCCAAAGGTGTGAAAAGTATCACTCGGGGTTCTGCACCAAATTTTGCAACAAGTGTAAAAGAAATGGTCATAGCGCGGCGAAGTGTGAGGTCTACGGACCAGGGGTTAATAGAACGAAAGGAACAAATGGTGTCGGAACGAGTAATGGCGGAGCAAGTAGTGTCGGAGCAAGTTATGCCAATGTAGTTTATTATAAATGTGGAAAACCGGGCCACATTATTAGAAATTGCCCGAACCAGGAGAACACGAATGGACAAGGCCGCGGAAGAGTTTTCAATATTAATGCGGCAGAGGCACAGGAAGACTCGGAGCTTGTTACGGGTACGTTTCTTATTGACAATAAATCTGCTTACGTTTTATTTGATTCGGGTGCGGATAGAAGCTATATGAGTAGAGATTTTTGTGCTAAATTAAGTTGTCCATTGACGCCTTTGGATAGTAAATTTTTACTCGAATTAGCAAATGGTAAATTAATTTCAGCAGATAATATATGTCGGAATCGAGAAATTAAACTGGTTAGCGAAACATTTAAGATTGATTTGATACCAGTAGAGTTAGGGAGTTTTGATGTGATAATCGGTATGGACTGGTTGAAAGAAGTGAAAGCAGAGATCGTTTGTTACAAAAATGCAATTCGCATTATACGAGAAAAAGGAAAACCCTTAATGGTGTACGGAGAAAAGGGCAACACGAAGCTACATATTATTAGTAATTTGAAGGCACAAAAACTAATAAGAAAAGGTTGCTATGCTGTTCTAGCACACGTCAAGAAAGTACAAACTTAAGAAAAGAGCATCAATGATGTTCCCATTGCAAAAGAATTTCCCGATGTATTTCCGAAAGAATTACCGGGATTACCCCCACAGCGATCCGTTGAATTTCAAATAGATCTTGTACCAGGAGCTGCACCAATAGCTCGTGCTCCTTACAGACTCGCACCCAGCGAGATGAAAGAACTGCAAAGCCAATTACAAGAACTTTTAGAGCGCGGTTTCATTCGACCAAGTACATCACCGTGGGGAGCTCCTGTTTTGTTTGTCAAGAAGAAAGATGGTACATTCAGGTTGTGTATCGACTACCGAGAGTTGAACAAACTTACCATCAAGAACCGCTACCCACTACCGAGAATCGACGACTTATTTGATCAACTACAAGGCTCGTCTGTTTATTCAAAGATTGACTTACGTTTCGGGTATCATCAAATGCGGGTGAAAGAAGATGATATTCCAAAGACTGCTTTCAGAACACGTTACGGTCATTACGAGTTTATGGTCATGCCGTTTGGTTTAACTAATGCACCAGCTGTGTTCATGGACCTTATGAACCGAGTGTGTGGACCATACCTTGACAAGTTTGTCATTGTTTTCATTGATGACATACTTATTTACTCAAAGAATGACCAAGAACACGGTGAACATTTGAGAAAGGTGTTAGAAGTATTGAGGAAGGAAGAATTGTACGCTAAGTTTTCAAAGTGTGCATTTTGGTTGGAAGAAGTTCAATTCCTCGGTCACATAGTGAACAAAGAAGGTATTAAGGTGGATCCGGCAAAGATAGAAACTGTTGAAAAGTGGGAAACCCCGAAAACTCCGAAACACATACGCCAGTTTTTAGGACTAGCTGGTTACTACAGAAGGTTCATCCAAGACTTTTCCAGAATAGCAAAACCCTTGACTGCATTAACGCATAAAGGGAAGAAATTTGAATGGAATGATGAACAAGAGAAAGCGTTTCAGTTATTGAAGAAAAAGCTAACTACGGCACCTATATTGTCATTGCCTGAAGGGAATGATGATTTTATGATTTATTGTGACGCATCAAAGCAAGGTCTCGGTTGTGTATTAATGCAACGAACGAAGGTGATTGCTTATGCGTCTAGACAATTGAAGATTCACGAACAAAATTATACGACGCATGATTTGGAATTAGGCACGGTTGTTTTTGCATTAAAGACTTGGAGGCACTACTTATATGGGGTCAAAAGTATTATATATACCGACCACAAAAGTCTTCAACACATATTTAATCAGAAACAACTGAATATGAGACAGCGTAAGTGGATTGAATTATTGAATGATTACGACTTTGAGATTCGTTACCACCCGGGGAAGGCAAATGTGGTAGCCGATGCCTTGAGCAGGAAGGACAGAGAACCCATTCGAGTAAAATCTATGAATATAATGATTCATAATAACCTTACTACTCAAATAAAGGAGGCGCAACAAGGAGTTTTAAAAGAGGGAAATTTAAAGGATGAAATACCCAAAGGATCGGAGAAACATCTTAATATTCGGGAAGACGAAACCCGGTATAGGGCTGAAAGGATTTGGGTACCAAAATTTGGAGATATGAGAGAAATGATACTTAGAGAAGCTCATAAAACCAGATACTCAATACATCCTGGAACGGGGAAGATGTACAAGGATCTCAGGAAATATTTTTGGTGGCCGGGTATGAAAGTCGATGTTGCTAAATACGTAGGAGAATGTTTGACGTGTTCTAAGGTCAAAGCTGAGCATCAGAAACCATCAGGTCTACTTCAACAACCCAAAATCCCGGAATGGAAATGGGAAAATATTACCATGGATTTCATCACTAAATTGCCAAGGACTGCAAGTGGTTTTGATACTATTTGGGTAATAGTTGATCGTCTCACCAAATCAGCACATTTCCTGCCAATAAGAGAAGATGACAAGATGGAGAAGTTAGCACGACTGTATTTGAAGGAAGTCGTCTCCAGACATGGAATACCAATCTCTATTATCTCTGATAGGGATGGCAGATTTATTTCAAGATTCTGGCAGACATTACAGCAAGCATTAGGAACTCGTCTAGACATGAGTACTGCCTATCATCCACAAACTGATGGGCAGAGCGAAAGGATGATACAAACGCTTGAAGACATGCTACGAGCATGTGTTATTGATTTCGGAAACAGTTGGGATCGACATCTACCATTAGCAGAATTTTGCTACAACAACAGCTACCATTCAAGCATTGAGATGGCGCCGTTTGAAGCACTTTATGGTAGAAAGTGCAGGTCTCCGATTTGTTGGAGTGAAGTGGGGGATAGACAGATTACGGATCCGGAGATAATACAAGAAACTACCGAGAAGATCATCCAAATTCAACAACGGTTGAAAACCGCCCAAAGTCGACAAAAGAGCTACGCTGACATTAAAACAAAAGATATAGAATTTGAAATTGGAGAGATGGTCATGCTTAAAGTTGCACCTTGGAAAGGCGTTGTTCGATTTGGTAAACGAGGGAAATTAAATCCAAGGTATATTGGACCATTCAAGATTATTGATCGTGTCGGACCAGTAGCTTACCGACTTGAGTTACCTCAACAACTCGCGGCTGTACATAACACTTTCCACGTCTCGAATTTGAAGAAATGTTTTGCTAAAGAAGATCTCACTATTCCGTTAGATGAAATCCAAATCAACGAAAAACTCCAATTCATCGAAGAACCCGTCGAAATAATGGATCGTGAGGTTAAAAGACTTAAGAAAAACAAGATACCAATTGTTAAGGTTCGATGGAATGCTCGTAGAGGACCCGAGTTCACCTGGGAGCGTGAAGATCAGATGAAGAAGAAATACCTGCATCTATTTCCAGAAGATTCGTCAACACCTTCAACAGCTTAAAATTTCGGGACGAAATTTATTTAACGGGTAGGTACTGTAGTGACCCGAACTTTTCCATGTTTATATATATTAATTTAGATTGATATTTACATGATTAAATGTTTCCAACATGTTAAGCAATCAAACTTGTTAAGACTTGATTAATTGAAATATGTTTCATATAGACAATTGACCACCCAAGTTGACCGGCGATTCACGAACGTTAAAACTTGTAAAAACGACATGACGATATATATATGGATATACATATGGTTAACATGAGATTATGATAAGTAAGTATCTCCATAATTATATTAACAATGAGTTATATACATATAAACAAGACTACTAACTTAAGGATTTCGAAACGAGACATATATGTAACGATTATCGTTGTAACGACATTTAAATGTATATATATCATATTAAGATATATTAATATATCATAATATCATGATAATATAATAATTTAACATCTCATTAGATATAATAAACAATGGGTTAACAACATTAATTGAGATCGTTAACTTAAAGGTTTCAAAACAACACTTACATGTAACGACTAACGATGACTTAACGACTCAGTTAAAATGTATATACATGTAGTGTATTTAGATGTATTAAAATACTTTTGGAAGACGTCAAGACATATATCAAAACACTCATACTTAACGAAAATGGTTACAGTTACTTTTCCATTCTTTTCTTTCATCAAGAATTCTAGTCGTATTCTTACCCGTATTATACACAGCTTCAAAACGTACTTACTATGAGTATATACCAATAGGAACTAGCATGGGATTCCACTCTTGATTATGTCATGTATGACTAATCAATTTTAACTTCTACCATGAGCTAGTCAACTAACTAGAACTCCTTTTAACCCCACTCACCACTCACCAATTACCACTCATCATTCACTCCATTTCACTTCCAATTCTCTTTCTAATTCTCTCTCAACACACACACACACACACACTATTATGAACGTATTTTTCCAGTAGTTAATCATCATCTTCATCAAAAATCACTTCAAGAATCAAGCTATAATCATCATAGGAAGAACACTTCAAGAACACTTCAAAAATCCCTTCAAGTTTACTAATTTACTTCCAAGCTTTCTAATCCATTCCAAGTAATCATCTAAGATCAAGAAACCTTTGTTATATAAAGTAGGTTATCTTTCTTATTCAAGGTAATATTCATATTCAAACTTTGATTCAATTTCTATAACTATAAACTATCTTAATTCGAGTAAAAATCTTACTTGAACTTGTTTTTGTGTCATGATCCTACTTCAAGAACTTTCAAGCCATCCAAGATCCTTCGAAGCTAGATCATTTCTTGTCCCTTCCAGTAGGTTTACCTACTAAACTTGAGGTAGTAATGATGTTCATAACATCATTCGATTCATATATATACAACTATCTTATTCGAAGGTTTAAACTCGTAATCACTAGAACATAGTTTAGTTAATTCTAAACTTGTTCGCAAACAAAAGTTAATCCTTCTAACTTGACTTTTAAAATTAACTACACACATGTTCTATATCTATATAATATACTAACTTAATGATTTAAAACCTGGAAACACAAAAAACACCGTAAAACCGGATTTACGCCGTCGTAGTAACACCGCGGGCTGTTTTGGGTTAGTTAATTAAAAACTATGATAAACTTTGATTTAAAAGTTGTTATTCTGAGAAAATGATTTTTATTATGAACATGAAACTATATCCAAAAATTATGGTTAAACTCAAAGTGGAAGTATGTTTTCTAAAATGGTCATCTAGACGTCGTTCTTTCGACTGAAATGACTGCCTTTACAAAAACGACTAGTAACTTATTTTTCCGACTATAAACCTATACTTTTTCTGTTTTGATTCATAAAATAGAGTTCAATATGAAACCATAGCAATTTGATTCACTCAAAACGGATTTAAAATGAAGAAGTTATGGGTAAAACAAGATTGGATAATTTTTCTCATTTTAGCTACGTGAAAATTGGTAACAAATCTATTCCAACCATAACTTAATCAACTTGTATTGTATATTATGTAATCTTGAGATACCATAGACACGTATACAATGTTTCAACCTATCATGTCGACACATCTATATATATTTCGGAACAACCATAGACACTCTACATGTGAATGTTGGAGTTAGCTATACAGGGTTGAGGTTGATTCCAAAATATATATAGTTTGAGTTGTGATCAATACTGAGATACGTATACACTGGGTCGTGGATTGATTCAAGATAATATTTATCGATTTATTTATGTACATCTAACTGTGGACAACTAGTTGTAGGTTACTAACGAGGACAGCTGACTTAATAAACTTAAAACATCAAAATATATTAAAAGTGTTGTAAATATATTTTAAACATACTTTGATATATATGTATATATTGTTATAGGTTCGTGAATCAACCAGTGGCCAAGTCTTACTTCCCGACGAAGTAAAAATCTGTGAAAGTGAGTTATAGTCCCACTTTTAAAATCTAATATTTTTGGGATGAGAATACATGCAGGTTTTATAAATGATTTACAAAATAGACACAAGTACGTGAAACTACATTCTATGGTTGAATTATCGAAATCGAATATGCCCCTTTTTATTAAGTCTGGTAATCTAAGAATTAGGGAACAGACACCCTAATTGACGCGAATCCTAAAGATAGATCTATTGGGCCTAACAAACCCCATCCAAAGTACCGGATGCTTTAGTACTTCGAAATTTATATCATATCCGAAGGGTGTCCCGGAATGATGGGGATATTCTTATATATATGCATCTTGTTAATGTCGGTTACCAGGTGTTCACCATATGAATGATTTTTATCTCTATGTATGGGATGTGTATTGAAATATGAAATCTTGTGGTCTATTGTTACGATTTGATATATATAGGTTAAACCTATAACTCACCAACATTTTTGTTGACGTTTAAAGCATGTTTATTCTCAGGTGAATACTAAGAGCTTCTGCTGTTGCATACTAAAATAAGGACAAGATTTGGAGTCCATGTTTGTATGATATTGTGTAAAAACTGCATTCAAGAAACTAATTTCGATGTAACATATTTGTATTGTAAACCATTATATAATGGTCGTGTGTAAACAGGATATTTTAGATTATCATTATTTGATAATCTACGTAAAGCTTTTTAAACCTTTATTTATGAAATAAAGGTTATGGTTTGTTTTAAAAATGAATGCAGTCTTTGAAAAACGTCTCATATAGAGGTCAAAACCTCGCAACGAAATCAATTAATATGGAACGTTTTTAATCAATAAGAACGGGACATTTCGGTTAACCCCTTAACCCAATACCAAAAGTCAATTACCACAATGAAGATTGGCCGAACTACACAAGCCTTAGTAAATCCGCAACCACACGAGACTACTATCTTCATTACCACAACAACATCGAGGTTGGCCGAACTACACGAGCCTTAGTGAATCCGCAACGACACGAGATCACTACCTCAATAAGATGACCGAACTACACGCGTCATCGTGAATCCGAACTACACGAGACTCACTTCCGATAAGATGACCGAACTACACATGTCATCTTGAATTCGCATCCACACGTGACCCACTTCTCCCAAACACAACTCAATATCAACCCTTCGCCATTGGAGTTATATAATCCACATCACAAGCACATGATGATAACGTACACACATAGCGTGCACCTCGCCAAAGGTGGTCAACCAAAACGCACAACCGTGCCAATTGGACCTATACACAAGTTAACCAAATCCACCTATATGTGAAGTGAGCTCTATAGCCGAGAATCACTTCACTCGACCCGCACTCATCCTACACATAAATATGCACATAGGATATTAACACTCACCTTGTCGTCTTGATGAATGCTACCGAATAATCCGCAACTCGCCAATGGAATGTACCTATTCCAATATCACAATACAAGTAACACACTTAGAGTGGATTTACAAACCAACTCAAAACGACACTTAGTGCAATTTCGACCAATTGCACTTCCAGGCACAAAACACGTCCAAACTAACCAATAATTACTAACACAAGTGAAAATGGTCCTAATACGCCAATTGAACCCAAACACAAGTGTTAAACACTTAACATTCTCAAAATCACCTATAAACTCTAATTTTGACTCAATTCAAAATTAGTCTTTCAAATACACTAAAATGGGTTCCAACACTTCCATAATCACCAAACCTAGCGATTAAACTCAATTCCAAGTCTTAAATCATGGCCAAGTCGGTTTCCAACCTAAAACCCACCAACAACAACAATAAACTCGATTACTAGCATCAAAGAACTCACTTCAAGAGTTTAAATGGGTTTCTCAACAATTTAAGTTCAAACCCTAACTTGAATATCAAAATCAAACAATGAAATTCGTAGTTTGAGCTTACCAATACTACCACAACGTAGCCGTGAACGAGATGAACAACTTTAAAACCCGAGCTTTGGTGAGAATCTAACTCCTTCTTCTCCAAATGAAGCTTCCTCTCTCTAAAACTCTTCTCTCTCTAGGGTTTGAAGATGAGAGTATTTGTGGTGTAGAAATGAGGATAAGATGATCAATGGATCAGCTTTGAATGCACCAACCGACCCCAAGTGAAATGACCAAAATGCCCATCATTTAACTCAAAATAGAAAAAGGCTGGAATTCTGTCGCAGGTGGTGTGCGCGGCGCGCTCCCACAAGTGTGCGCGGCACGCATGACGCCCAAAACAGTCTGCCAGCTTTAATTTAATATCCTGCTTCGCCCACTATACGTACATCACTAATACTCTATGTACAATCAATATTAGGGTCTTACACTAACCTACTAGTCACGTAAAATTTGGTGTCTTAACACCGCGACTAACCTACATTTCACGTCACACAAATAAATACATTACATACATACACGTATAATTATTCCACTCACCTTGGAACGCCCGCACAAGTCATGTATAACATGATCTCTATCCTCATATCAGAGAAAGCAACCACTCATATCACACATAGGCACAATATGCACATAAATAACAATTCTCTAAAAGATAACCCGACACTCACATCTCTTAGTCGAGGGATCTCACCTTGCTCGTTTGACCCGCCCAATTATCTCCTAATGAGCTCAACCCAATTACCACTTCGGGTGGTAATTCAAACCCATACTAATAAGTACAACTTAACCCAATTTGTACTTTACACCAAATAGACCAACCTAGGTCCCGCCACTAGATTACTACTTAGGTAGTGATCATTTCAAACACCATTTACACCAAAATTACAGCGTGTGCAATATTGACCCATATTGCACTTGACCACATTTGACGTATATTAAAAACATCACTTAGACTCAAAATCACTTCTCATGAGCGGTTACGTCCAAAAACGCCATTTAACACTTAACAAAAGTTTCTAAACATCCATTTGAGCAAAACTAGTGTCATTGCCAAATTCGACCCAATCAACTTACCCATTTTGACATAAGTACCAAAAACGCCCAAAATCACTAACGGCTAGTGATTATATTTCCAAAACACCAATTAACACTTAAATCAAGTATTTACATACTTGATTCACCAAACTTGACCACACCCATTTTGACTAGCAACCATGTTCTTAAGAACACCAAAATCACTAACAAACTTACAACCTAGTGATTTAACACCCAAACCATGACAAATACTTCCAAATTCATCATCAAACACTAAACCCACAGTAATCTGGTTCACTTACACTAACAATACTCAAAACCCCTAAATTTCACAAGAAATGGGGTTTATAACCCTAACTAGCATGAACCCTAACATACTTCAAATTATACAATGAAATTCGGAGTTAGAACTTACCACCACTACCAAAATGTAGCTAGGAACGAGATGAACAACTTTAACACTAGCACTTTGGTGAGATTTTCACTTCTTCTCCAAATCAAGCTCTCTCATTCTAGGAATCACTCTCTCTCTCTCTCTCTCTCTAAGATAAGATGAGAGTGTTTTGTGGATAAGATATGAGCTCCAAGTGAGCCTTGGGTCAGTTTTTTTGAAAAAAAACCCGATCCCAAAGTGAAAGGACCAAAACACCCTTCAAAAACCCTTTAAAAATGACTTAAAAAGCTCTAGTCTGACCCCAAATCGCGACCGCAATAGACCCAATCGCGACCGCGATCAGGCCCCAGAACTGCTAACTTATTTTGGTCGTAACTTTCAAACCGTAACTCCATTTTCGATGAATCAAATATCGTTGGAAACGTAATAAGGTATACTTTCCAATGGTAAGGTTCTAAAATATTAACTCAAACTTTATTTGGGGTCAAAATATATGATTACGTGCCTCGTAATTCAAATGACGTCCAAAATAACGCGTAATTGAGAAACGAGATGTTACAACTCTCTCCCACTTAGACTGGATCACGTACGCGTGATCCTCATCATTTACCAAGAGGCAAGTGCTTCAATGCCTTCACCCTTACATACAATAGGAACCACGTCCTACGATCCTACGAAACACAACCAAGCTAACATCCATAATATCTTCCGTTAATCCGGAGATCTCACCACACGCTAATAATCACTAGCGTGCATCATCACAACAAGCGGTATCTCATAAACTCAGTGCCAAAATGCCCACTCAGTGCCAATAAATCGACGCTTGCTGTTAACTCAATTAATAGAGCCATTCGATACCGCCGTTTAAAAAAAATTAATGCATATCTTAATCTCCTCCTATACATGCCTAGATTAATAAATTAATTTATTTTTCTGAACGACGACATCAAATAGTGATATATCAATTAAATATGAATATGGAAAATAACTTCTTTTTCAAAAGACGCTGATATTTAACCATTATCTCCTCCTATACATGCCTAGATTAATAAATTTTAGGAGTTTTTAAATGACAAACCTAAGGGTCGTCATTAAGCATTTTAAACATGCATGTTTTATTTGTACCTAAAAGAAACCACCTACTTTCTAAAAAAAGTTACCAATATGGCAATATGTACTACTTTTTATTTGGTTTATGAACGATTGTTTAAACAATCAGAATTTCATTTATTTGTTTAGTATTGATTGCATAATTTGTTTTTGGTTTTGTTTAGTTCTCGGACCTTCCATATTTTTCAATTTTTAGTGAATGATGGTTTCGAAGTTTTATTGGCTTGATTTTGCTTTCTCATTTGTTCGAATTTCTAGAATTTGCTAGAGATTTATGGGGATAATGGCGATGTGTAAGAATGTACAATTGATATAGCATATATTACAAGTTTTTATTTTTTTTTAATTGAAGAAAAATATAAAAAGATGAAATACCCTCAAGTGTTTGGCACATGACTAGACTTAATTAAAAAAATAAAAAAATTAACGACCGTTAGGGTGATGGAGGTTCCTCGCAAAAATTTAAAATTTAAAGGACTAACATTGCAAAATAAATTTCGGGACTGCGTGTTAAAAATAGGGTAAAACACATGGACTATCCACGTAATTCTGTATTCCCTTATCGTAAACGTTTTATGAGGAAAGGGAATACTCATACGTCTCGTTTTTATAGTTTACTATTCTGTTTTGATCTTATTGTTCGCTTCCATAAATTTCTATAAATAATGAGATAAAATTCATTTATAATCTTGATTTATGTATATAAGTAAAAAATGTGTGAAAAATAAAAGGTAAAACTGTAAAGTAATGAAAAAATACAATGTAATGATGATATATTTGAAAACAGTACATTTTTTATACTGGGACAATCAAATTAAGACGGTGGTGGTAAATATGATTTTTAAACATTTTTTATCTTTAAAAGTGAAAAATATTTCGTTGACACTTTGAGCATATTTTACACTAGTTTTCAATGGTGTAACCCATCATGAGCTCATTATACCACCGAAGCTTGACTTGAGTGGTATTGGAGCAGTGGCGAATCTAGGATCGTAATTCAATGGGGTCCTAAATTTTTTTCGATAACTTACTTAAACGAAAAATTGAATGTGTCGAGTCGGGTCAAATTGAATCGGGTCATTACATTTTAAGTGTCACAATCAAAGTATCAAATAATAACTATGTTATACTAAATAAATCAACAATTTTTTCATCTTTGTAAGTAAATAAATAATAATAACTAATAACTATCCATACAACACATTTCAAAATAATAAGTTATAGATCAGGTGTTTTTTAATTGGCGGTATTGAAGTTGCTATGGGGGGCCATTTGTAACATCCTGCGTTTTTCCGTTAAATTTATTTTTAACACCGTCTTTTTTTTTTTAAATAATATCTTTCGCTATTTAAATTCCCAATTTCCGTTGACTAACGTTTATAATATTCTCGTTATTTAATTATAACACCACTCGTCTACTCGAGCGTTTTTTAAAATATTTCGTTTGGTTAATTCCCGCACCCGCTTTGAAACTTGAGGGACCAAAGTTGTCAAGTGGGCAAACTAGTTGACTAGGTCAACTAGTCAACCCACCATTCTCATCCATTCATTTCCATCCATCTTCACCTCCTTTTTCTCTCTAGCTCAAGAACTCTATTTCTCCCAACTTCATTAATTCATCATCTAAATCCGATTGGAGAAGCAAACATCAAAACAAATTACATATTCGTGATCCTCTCTTCATCCTCTTCGATTTGGTACCAATTTCATCAAGTTTGGGTAACATTTCTAAAACTCTAGATTTCTATAAATTCGTGTTTTTGACTTGAAATTGTGTTAGTTAGTGTCTATGGCTCGTAGGGATGTCGTGTATGTAATTTGTATGCTCGTTCTTCGTGTTTTGAAAATATGACATGAACACCCAAATGGGTCTAGCTTAATCTTGAGTTTTGGTTGCTCAAATGATGTTATAAGATAAAGTGTATGTGTTAAAAGTGTTAGTTACTTCCTTAGCTTCGTTTTGATATGTTGGATGATGAAAAACTAGCTCAATAATATGAAATGTGTTTTTGGTGAATCGATTATCGTTTTGGTAGGAACTTGATGCGGTTGAATGCTAGTTGAGACACTTGTTTGAATGTATGCTAGTTAACTAGTTAAATTGTATGCGTAAATAGCTTCGAAATGGTGTGATGTATGCTAGCGTTTGATTAGTGAATCATAAGTCTCATTTGTGTCGAAATTGATTTTGAAACGATAACGTGGCTAGTGATTTTGACGTAGTAAATGTTTATTGAAACTTGGAATATGCGTCTAGTTGCAATGTATGCGTTATTACCTTCAAAACGGCATATCATTTGTATGTTAAAAGTTCCCGAATCATAAAATACGTTTTACGAACTTGAAACTTTGAAAATAAACCTTTCTTGATCAATTGACGAGTTTTCGGTTATTGTAAATGATGTTTTTGTTTGATGATATGTGGTTAGTTGTATTGCTCGTCAAAATACCTTTCCGAGGATATAAGATACATATTTTGGTTGTTTGCGGATCATAAATGGTGAATGTTTGATGTTTGGTTCGTGCATACTTTGAAAAACTGACCAGAATTCTCTGCCCAGGTAGTGGCGCGGCGCGCCACATCCCCGCGCGGCGCGCAGAATCGCCTGGCCAGATTCCGCTCACTTTGTCACATTTCACGCGAAATGTTTGACTAGCTACCGACCTCCGATTCACATGAAACTTGTTCTAATATGCTTATATATGAATAAAAACCTCAGAAAAATAGTTCGGGACCGAACCCGAACGTGTTGACTTTTTCGTTGACTTTGACCAAGTTTGACTTTTAGTCAAACTTAACCAAACTTTTATACAATCATTCTAACATGCTTTTATACTTGTTTCTTGTATGAAACTTGACAACGTGATTCACATGCTATACTTAATCGAGTCGTAACGAGCCATAGGACTAATTGAACACATTTCGCCCGACCTTGTGTCGTAACCGGTTAATTGATACAACTTACTTGTTTAGGTCAAGGCTAAGCAACATTCATGCACACGTTTACTTTGTGAAGTACATTTATACTCGTGCACTCGAGGTGAGATCATAGTACCATCTTTCAACAACTTTTATACTTTTAAATTATGGGATGAGAAACATATACAGTTTTATACTACATACTTTTATACTTTGAACACAAGTACAAGGAAACAAACATTCCACAGCGAGTTAGAACACAAATCCTCAATTCGATTATCATTAGTTACACTTGCAGGGTGTAAGCGAGAACTTATATTGTGTGGCCATACGGGTTTGACAAACCCTCATTACGGACGGCTCGCTACCGTCTACGGATGAAATATATTTTCGAGAAACAGTGTATGTTCTAACACTATTGTGATGGGGTTCTATGGAAGGAAACGTTAAGTCTTGATAATTGGGTGCTCGCGAACAATACTTTTGGAATGCAAACGATTTAGATAATCAACGTTATGGAAATACAAAATCTTGTGGTTCAAAAACAACGTTTACAAACACCTATGATTTCACCAACGTTTTTCGTTGACTGTTTTCTATATGTTTCTCAGGTTCATACGTGGCTATTTGATACATGCTTCCGCGTACACTCATACTTGCTTGGGGTTAAGCATACATGCATACACTCTGATTTCTTGCTTGGGGTCAAGCATACATACATACATACGCTAGTGATAGCACCTTTGGATTCAAACATATCGTTTACATACTTACGCTATTTATAGCAACCGCGATTTTAAACTAATTATGTCGCAAGTTATTTCATTTATACTTTATACTCTTGTAAACTTAAACTTGTCGTCGAACGGTTTTGTAAACTAAACTTTGCAAGCATGATACGTTTCAAATGAATGCGACATAATTTTGGTCAAACGAGTCTCATATAGGGACTACGACCACGTAACGGGACCTAAGTTAGCGGCGCCGTCAATGACGATTTTGTCGGGTCGCTACAGATGGTATCAGAGCGTTGGTTGTAGGGAACTAGGACGTGCATTAGTGTGTCTAACAGAGTCGTTAGGACGCATTAGTGAGTCTAGACTACAACCGGATAGTTAGCCATTGCATTCTGACATACATTTGCTATAGATAGCACTTACTTGACTACTTGTGCATTATACTTGAATCATTCTTAGGCAAACTTTTTAATGATACCCAACCTTCATTATACGAACTCGTATCCTGCCACTTTAGTTCGGGAACTCTGACTCCTTGGTTGTTATTCACCCCGTCTCATCTTAATATCCATGAGTATTGTAAAGTCACTGTCACTACTCTAGATGAGTATCGTCATCACTATTTATCGCTACGGTTGCGAACTACTCGCTATCATGACTCGTTACTCTTTTCATACCTAACTACGTTATTGTCTGATTCGAACCGCATTGACGTGAACAATCACTTATACACTTCCCTCTGGGAACGCATCTTTAGAGTTGCACTAATTCTTTCGATTCAATACGAATCATGTTTGAGACGTCGTTACATTTTGTTCATTTTAGATTTTCGCGATTACACGAACTTGAATCTATAGAGTGATGTGGGAATGGAAGTATGAGTTAGCGTAATATAACGACACTCGATCAACGTGGTTATATTACGGTAAGACATACCAAAGTTCTAGTGACGCGTGATGGTGGTTAGACTCGATCAACCTAAACACCACCATGTGCCATGTACTTGACTTCATCTTTTCAAGTTTGGACATCCGAAAACTCCGAAAATATTTATAACAACCATGCCGGGGACACACCTTCAATTATTGTCAAATTATATTTATGCTTCCGAATGAATTACCGATTCCATTCGACTTCAACCGTATGTCACACGGGTATACTAGCTCGTCCTCGCGCAGTCTTATTGACTAATTACAATTTACTCGTTATGCTCGCACTGAGGCGGAAACTTCTCTCTCACCACACTCGTACTTCCGGTTCAGGAGGTCCTTATTCTAAATTCCCAATGGAGAGAGACTCTCCACGTTATACTAGTATTCACCTCGAGGGTGAATAGTTCCGACGAACGTTTTTCTTTCAGAAACCGAGGAGAACTTGCCCCGACGAACGTTTTTGGAAACCGATAAATCTTCCGCGACGCGAATTTTCTTGAGAAACTTGTCCTAGCTAACGTTTTCAATTCCTAGCAAACTTGTTCAATATGCCTTAGGGAAATGTACCCCGTTTCGGATCGAGATCCTCGTTTCACTTCTAGATTTTGGAGTACCTTACAAAAAGCCTCGGGACCGCGTTTAGACATGAGTACCGCGTACCATCCACAACCCGACGGACCGAACAAACATGCGATTTAAACCTTGGAAACCATAATACAAGTTTGTATTACCAACTTCAAATTTACTTGAGAAAAGTATTTTCCTTTAGCTTAATCCTCGTACTACAATGATTTTCATTCGAGTTTTAACGTCACACCTTTTGAAACCACATGTGACCGGAAACATCATCCTCCTTTTTGTCGAAACCAAGTAAACGATGATCAATTCACCGGGGCCGAGAGGATTTATTCATGAGCAATCGAGAGAATTTATTCATATTCAGGCAAAACCCTACGCGACTCGTAATCACCAAGAGCTACGCCGATGTTAGACGTAAACATTTCAAATTCCACGTGGGAAACCGCGTCACGTTAAGAGTCGCACCTTGGAAAGGTGCAATCCGTTTCGGGAAAACGTAGGAAGCTAAATCCGCGATATTTTGATCCTTTAAATTCTTGGGGTGTTTTGGACCCGTCGCTAGCCGTTTAGATTTTCCGACTCATTTTGAGTCTCCGTTTATCCTACATTCGATGTATCAACTCAAAGACGTGTTTTGCGAAACGAGAACTTGTTATCTCCTTTGATGAACTCACTATCGACGATAAACCTCACTTCCTAGGAGGACCGGTTGAAACCATGAGTCATGGAAGCCAAACCTTAAAACAACATATGATCCCGACCGTCAAAATTCGTGGAAATACTCAAGGACGTACCTTCACTTATTCGTAGAATTTACAACGCAAGATCTCGAGTAAGATTCAACAACTACTACTTCCAACTAAATTTCGGGACGAAATTTCTTTTGAGGTGTGGATAATGTAACATCCCGCGTTTTTCCGTTAAATTTATTTTTAACACCGTCTTTTTTTTTTTAAATAATATCTTTCGCTATTTAAATTCCCAATTTCCGTTGACTAACGTTTATAATATTCTCGTTATTTAATTATAACACCACTCGTCTACTCGAGCGTTTTTTAAAATATTTCGTTTGGTTAATTCCCGCACCCGCTTTGAAACTTGAGGGACCAAAGTTGTCAAGTGGGCAAACTAGTTGACTAGGTCAACTAGTCAACCCACCATTCTCATCCATTCATTTCCATCCATCTTCACCTCCTTTTTCTCTCTAGCTCAAGAACTCCATTTCTCCCAACTTCACTAATTCATCATCTAAATCCGATTGGAGAAGCAAACATCAAAACAAATTACATATTCGTGATCCTCTCTTCATCCTCTTCGATTTGGTACCAATTTCATCAAGTTTGGGTAACATTTCTAAAACTCTAGATTTCTATAAATTCGTGTTTTTGACTTGAAATTGTGTTAGTTAGTGTCTATGGCTCGTAGGGATGTCGTGTATGTAATTTGTATGCTCGTTCTTCGTGTTTTGAAAATATGACATGAACACCTGATGTGGTAGCGTGGGGGTACGTGATAGTACTATATTTTATTACGAAATACGTTACAAATTACACAAGATATTTATTTATTTATAGAATGGATATACTTAAACCTTGCTACAACACTTATAGGCAGTGTACCTAATCGTACAGTAGTGTAGTTTTTAGTAAGTCCGGTTCGTTCCACAGGGAAATCTTTAAACAAAGCTCAACGCTATATTAGTTTACTTTTATAAAAATACAAACATATATATAAGTAATATTATTATTATAAAGGGGGGTTTTTTACCGTTTAAGGACCGGTTTGTCGATTTTAAGACTTTAGTCGCAGTTAAAACCTAATGTAAAATATTAAATAAATAAAAGACTTAATTTAAAGCGTAAAGTAAATAACGATAATGAAATTGCGAATAATAAAAGTGCGATAAAATAAAATTGCGATAATTAAAAAGTACGATAATTAAAAGTGCGATTAAACAACAATAAATAAAAGTGCGATAATTAGAAGTGCAATTAAATATAAAATAAAGGAAATTAAATATGAAATAAAATATATTATGCTTATTTAAACTTCCGTAACCATGATGTTTGACGTGTTGATTTTAGTTTTATGCCCATGGGTTAATTGTCCTTTGTCCTGGATTATTTAATATGTCCGTCTGGTTTTCGTCCATAACAGTCCATCAGTCATAAATATAAAGTGCGAATGTCCTCGTCAAATTATTATTATACCCGAAGTTAAATATTCCAACTAATTGGGGATTCGAATTGTAACAAGGTTTTAATACTTTGTTTAATGAATACACCAGGTTATCGACTGCGTGTAAACCAAGGTTTTACTACTTTGTTAACAATTACACCAATTACCCTTGAATGTAATTTCACCCCTGTTTTAATTATTCTAGTGGCTATTAATTCATTCCCGTGTCCGGTTAAATGAACGATTATTCGTACATATAAATACCCCGCCCATCGTGTCCGATCGAGTGTATATGGTAATTTATAGGGACGCCCAATTGTAAATCTTTATATTAACATTAACAAACTATCATTTAGTTAAACAAATATAAAGCCCATTAATAGCCCATAGTTTAATTTCCACAAGTGTCGTTCTTTTGTCCAAACCCCAATTATGGTACAAAGCCCAATTACCCAATTTTAGTAATTAGCCCAACATCATGATTACTTCGGCTCAAATAAGCATAATAATAACTTAGTTACGAGACATTAATTTAAAAAAAGAGAATATAACTTACATTGAGTATTTATCGCGTAGTGTTACACGGACAGAATTTCGACTTCGAAAACCCGTAAAATAACCTTTACATAACCCGAACTAATCTAATATAACACTAATCTATACTATATATATATATTTATTTATTTATTATCTTATGGAGTATTATTATTATTATTTATTATATATTTTACATGCAGAACTCGAGAGCTTTTATAGCCAGAACTGAAATTCACTGCTCCGCGAGTTGCGGCCATTTTGGCCTTCCAGCTCCGCAAGTTGCGGAGGTTCCAAAACCAGCCCACAAGTTCAAGATCCAAGGCTGCCGACGGTTTTTATTTAAATATATATAATATATAAATAATTTTTATAATTATTTATATATTATATTATATTTATATACATAGTAGACTCGTAATTTTTTTTTCCGTTGCGTCGAGCGTTGAGAGTTGGTTCATGTACCGGTTCCGGATTTTCGAACGTCCTTGCGTATGCTGAGATATTTTGTACTTTGCGTTTCGTAACTTGTACTCTTGTCATTTTTAGACGTTCCTTATCAATAAATTGAACCTTTTTAATTGTATCTTGTACTTTTGAGCTTTTTGGACCTTTGCGTCTTCAATTCGTTGTTTTCGCCTTTTGTCTTCGCACTTATTTAATATAAATGAATATTACATGAAAATGGAACAATTGCAACTGAAATCTTTACATAACGGAGGGATATTGATACTAAATATATGTTCATTTGGAGCACTATCAAATATCCCCACACTTGAACGTTGCTTGTCCTCAAGCAATACAGTCTTGAAATAAAACACACTAGAATCACTTCTTTATTCTTCACACTTTGTACATCAGTGATTTTGATACGGCGGTATAAACAATGATAGTAGCATTTGTGGTTTACAGTCCCACATGACTATGAAAATTTAGATCCGTTAGGAAATTGGATCTTTATAAAAACATTTGATCTTTTGAAAATTCATGCTAGATTTTACCCTAGACAGGTTTTCCGGAATAACCCTTCACCGGTGTTTGCAAAATATTTTTGTGGGTTGGTGGGTTTCAGATTTGAAAATTTTAGCTCAAAACTTATGGTTTTGTGTCACCCACTTGCTAACCTTGTATTAGGAAAGCAACACGTCCAGTTTACTTGTCCCGTATATTACCTTTCGGTAAACTACCGTCCGGTTGTAAAGGAAAGCGATGAACAAGCAACTGTTAAGGCAATGTCCCGTGACATGCTTTTGATTATGGTCTTTAATGTGTCGGATGCAATACTATCCTTTGTAGGAGCAATAGTAAAGATCACCCTATAGTTTTTCGGTCTTGGCAAAAGGTCCTGTCTCCGACCATGCTATGCAACCACCGTTCTTACGGTTGACACCCGATTTGGTTCAGGTGACCTAATGAATTCCAGGTGAATTCCTAGGATTTTACGTTCAATGGTAATGAACGCATTGAAAATGGGTTTTCAGAAAACAAATCGGTTTATAATTTGATCAAAATATTTTCTCGTTCAAGCTCGAGTTTAGATATCATTGAATTCCATGAGTTTGTAATTCTCAATCTTTAAGGTCAATCTCAAGGATTGAGTAATATCAGGCTTAAGAGCTGATTTTTAATCTTTAAGGAGATTATCCTTTCTGGGGATCTGATTCATTAGTCTTATCAAGCTAATTTGCACGGTGCCTCCCCATTGTACGAGATAAATCCTTCTCATGGTTAGGATAAATCTGACCACTTGGCGACCCTGTTTTATGCTGAGGTCCGTGGATTTCCTGCTGATTTTAGTGATGACTTTTCTAGATTTTTCGTCAACCTACAGCTGGTCTGGACGACAACTTCATGACCTAAATCAAGAAGCGCGTTTCTTTTTCGGAAGACTTTACTTCCTTTAAATGATGGAATTGATTCATCGTGTAGATCCATCTTTCATTACAGTAAATCGGGTAAAACAGTTAATTTAGTCCAAAACAAAAGCACTTGCAATAAACTTTACAGAAACATGTGATAGATAGTTTTTAATTGAATAACTTGGTACATTCTCCCCACACTTAGTTTCTTTCTTTGCCTTTTTATTCTCCTTTATTCTATTTTAAATGAATTCAATCGTTTTAGGGTGTTTCTCAATTTATGTCCTTTCCGAGGTAACGATAATTTCGGTATTAACACCTAGTTTTCATCGTTCATAAATATGTATAAACATGATTTTGACTTCATTTAGTTGAAAAATTTTCAAATTTTCACAAAATTTGGCAATTAAACCAAGTGTAAACCCGAGAGAATTTATAACCCTTCCCCACACTTGAGATCATGCAATGCCCTCATTTGCATGAAATCAGACTATAATTATAAATTCATGAGGGTGATTAGTGTAGAAAAGTAATTAAAAATACCCAGTTTTTAATTACAAAACTCGTCGAATGATAGATGGCGCGCCTCATCGTTCATTCCTTCTTGTTTTATCACACATGTTTTTCTTCAAAAACGGTTGCTTTTCTGGACTGTTTGCTAATCTTTGAAAATGCGTCTTTTACCCTAACTTATTATGCATGTTTATTAACGAGTTATGCACTAACCCGAACCCTTAATTTAACGTTAAGTGGGGTTAAACTTCCCCACACTTAGCTGACGACATGTGAAGTCGGTAGAATAAGTTCCACGAATTAAAATAGTGAGCCAGTTATTTACATCTCGGGTGGTATAAAATATATTAATGGGTTTAAAGTTTAGACCCATCCGATCGTCACTACTTAATTCTTTTTTAAGTGTAGCTTTTAGTAAATGGATATGTCTCTTTTCTGGTTCTTGGTCAAATGGATCGATATACACCGACATACATATTATAGGGTGGACAATTTCTAACGTTTCCTTCCTTTTATTCTCGACGTCAAAGTTTTCACCTCTATTACCCAATTGGGTGAAATTCGAGGTGTCATTATCTATTACAGCTCGTAGTTCATCTTCGGTAGATGACTTGTCTATTGAGAATATTGGGTTGGAAGGCTGTGGAATGGTGAATTTCGGTTTTGCCTTGGGGGTAAAATTTTCAATGTTATCGTATTCCCAAGAGTACCAATTTGTTACCCTTACTTCTTCTTTATCCATTGATAGATCGATGATTTCGTCGGTAGAGGCTAATGTGTCGATATGTTGTGAAATTGGTAAGACTGAATAAAAAGTATCATTGGGATAGTTGGTGATTTCGGAGCTCTCGAATTCATCAAAATTCGATGATATGAGATTTTCTTGCACACGACTCCTCAGATCAACAGGTGTGTAGTCTGATAGAGTTTCAGCTTGCCGGTTTACAAACTCTCTCATTTGTTCATTTTGAGCATTGAGTTTTTCGAGTTTGATTTTCATATTGTCTAATAAATTTTCAGACACGTAATTTTCCTCGTCTACTGGTTGTTGAGTTTGGATATATTCTTGGGAATAATCCCAATTTGAATTGTATTCTTCATAATTATTCCATTCAGGTTCCGTGGGTGCGTAATTTTCCATAGGAACGTAATAATAACATTCCCATGTTGAGTGATAATCTCCACAGATTTCACAACCAGTTATTGTTTCGTCATTCGTGATCCAAGATTGACCGAACGAATTGTCATCAACACTCGTTTGAGAGTATTGATTTAATTGATTTTGGATATCAAAAAGAGTTTCCATAGCCTTGTTTTCAAAATTTTCCATTTTATTGCGATGGCCAAATTTTTAGCTACAATGTGGTGCGTTCACTAATTATCCTATTAGTTATAAAAATAGAAAAACTTATATAAGTTGTCCAATTAATAGACTTTTCTGCTTTTGCCCACGTTTCGAATAGCCAAAAGATGTAGCAGGGAGCCAGGCACCTTTAAATCGGAAAAGCCACAACTCAGCCACTAACAAATCCAACTATTACTACGAAGCAGAAAAATGTCAACGTCCATTAATTTAACCGCTTAAATAATTTTTCTTTTCGTTTGAGATATTAGATAAGAAATAGAGAAAATTTCTAAGTCCTAAAAACTAGCGTGTCGAGAAATAAGAAAGAAAAAGAGTGCGCGTCGAAAAACGTCGAAAAATAAAAATAAGAAAATAGCGCGTCGTGACTTAAAAGGCACTAAAATTTTAAAATCGTCGCAAAATTCTAAAGCACCTAAATCTTAGTCTAAAGAAATAGCACTTAAGAGATTTTACGGCAACGCCTAAAAATCTAGAAGTAAAAATAACTATGGCAAAAACTATGGATTAAAACTAAATACGAGCGAAAAACATACAAATATTACGCTAAAAACAAATAAAAAGGGACAAAATATAAAAATATACTAAAATCCGTAAAAAGTACAATTTTTATAAAAATATTATTTTTATATTATTTATTTAATAAAACTATTAATTTTATAATTTAATTAAACTTATTTAAACTAAAATATAAATTAAATAAAACTTAAATTAAAATAAAACTTAATTATAATATTAATTAGGGTTAATAATAATAATAATAATTAAAAATCCGTAATTAAAGCTGGATTAGGGTTTCTGTTCGCGTGTCAGACAATCTCCGCGAGTTGCGGCAATTTATAAAGAAAACCCCGCGAGTCGCGGGGTTCAGAATTTCAGCTGACAGGTTTGAAATTTTTACGCGTTTTTCTTTATTTTTTATTTTTTTTTATTTTATGTTTTCTGTTTTTTAAATAAATAAAAGATTTTAAAATAAAACTTATATTTTTATAAACTAAAATAGAAATAAAGAAACTTATAAAACTTAAATATTTAACAAAATCTTAAAAATACTTATATTTTTGTTTTTCTTTTTATATTTTTTTAACACGTATTTTTACAAAAACGAATTTTAATAAAAGTTAACTAAATTTTTTTTTTTTTTTATATTAGCGTTGCGCTTCCGGCTTTTAAGATGATTCCCCGGCAGCGGCGCCAAATACTTGATGTGGTAGCGTGGGGGTACGTGATAGTACTATATTTTATTACGAAATACGTTACAAATTACACAAGATATTTATTTATTTATAGAATGGATATACTTAAACCTTGCTACAACACTTATAGGCAGTGTACCTAATCGTACAGTAGTGTAGTTTTTAGTAAGTCCGGTTCGTTCCACAGGGAAATCTTTAAACAAAGCTCAACGCTATATTAGTTTACTTTTATAAAAATACAAATATATATATAAGTAATATTATTATTATAAAGGGGGGTTTTTTACCGTTTAAGGACCGGTTTGTCGATTTTAAGACTTTAGTCGCAGTTAAAACCTAATGTAAAATATTAAATAAATAAAAGACTTAATTTAAAGCGTAAAGTAAATAACGATAATGAAATTGCGAATAATAAAAGTGCGATAAAATAAAATTGCGATAATTAAAAAGTACGATAATTAAAAGTGCGATTAAACAACAATAAATAAAAGTGCGATAATTAGAAGTGCAATTAAATATAAAATAAAGGAAATTAAATATGAAATAAAATATATTATGCTTATTTAAACTTCCGTAACCATGATGTTTGACGTGTTGATTTTAGTTTTATGCCCATGGGTTAATTGTTCTTTGTCCTGGATTATTTAATATGTCCGTCTGGTTTTCGTCCATAACAGTCCATCAGTCATAAATATAAAGTGCGAATGTCCTCGTCAAATTATTATTATACCCGAAGTTAAATATTCCAACTAATTGGGGATTCGAATTGTAACAAGGTTTTAATACTTTGTTTAATGAATACACCAGGTTATCGACTGCGTGTAAACCAAGGTTTTACTACTTTGTTAACAATTACACCAATTACCCTTGAATGTAATTTCACCCCTGTTTTAATTATTCTAGTGGCTATTAATTCATTCCCGTGTCCGGTTAAATGAACGATTATTCGTACATATAAATACCCCGCCCATCGTGTCCGATCGAGTGTATATGGTAATTTATAGGGACGCCCAATTGTAAATCTTTATATTAACATTAACAAACTATCATTTAGTTAAACAAATATAAAGCCCATTAATAGCCCATAGTTTAATTTCCACAAGTGTCGTTCTTTTGTCCAAACCCCAATTATGGTACAAAGCCCAATTACCCAATTTTAGTAATTAGCCCAACATCATGATTACTTCGGCTCAAATAAGCATAATAATAACTTAGTTACGAGACATTAATTTAAAAAAAGAGAATATAACTTACATTGAGTATTTATCGCGTAGTGTTACACGGACAGAATTTCGACTTCGAAAACCCGTAAAATAACCTTTACATAACCCGAACTAATCTAATATAACACTAATCTATACTATATATATATATTTATTTATTTATTATCTTATGGAGTATTATTATTATTATTTATTATATATTTTACATGCAGAACTCGAGAGCTTTTATAGCCAGAACTGAAATTCACTGCTCCGCGAGTTGCGGCCATTTTGGCCTTCCAGCTCCGCAAGTCGCGGAGGTTCCAAAACCAGCCCACAAGTTCAAGATCCAAGGCTGCCGACGGTTTTTATTTAAATATATATAATATATAAATAATTTTTATAATTATTTATATATTATATTATATTTATATACATAGTAGACTCGTAATTTTTTTTTCCGTTGCGTCGAGCGTTGAGAGTTGGTTCATGTACCGGTTCCGGATTTTCGAACGTCCTTGCGTATGCTGAGATATTTTGTACTTTGCGTTTCGTAACTTGTACTCTTGTCATTTTTAGACGTTCCTTATCAATAAATTGAACCTTTTTAATTGTATCTTGTACTTTTGAGCTTTTTGGACCTTTGCGTCTTCAATTCGTTGTTTTCGCCTTTTGTCTTCGCACTTATTTAATATAAATGAATATTACATGAAAATGGAACAATTGCAACTGAAATCTTTACATAACGGAGGGATATTGATACTAAATATATGTTCATTTGGAGCACTATCAACACCCAAATGGGTCTAGCTTAATCTTGAGTTTTGGTTGCTCAAATGATGTTATAAGATAAAGTGTATGTGTTAAAAGTGTTAGTTACTTCGTTAGCTTCGTTTTGATATGTTGGATGATGAAAAACTAGCTCAATAATATGAAATGTGTTTTTGGTGAATCGATTATCGTTTTGGTAGGAACTTGATGCGGTTGAATGCTAGTTGAGACACTTGTTTGAATGTATGCTAGTTAACTAGTTAAATTGTATGCGTAAATAGCTTCGAAATGGTGTGATGTATGCTAGCGTTTGATTAGTGAATCATAAGTCTCATTTGTGTCGAAATTGATTTTGAAACGATAACGTGGCTAGTGATTTTGACGTAGTAAATGTTTATTGAAACTTGGAATATGCGTCTAGTTGCAATGTATGCGTTATTACCTTCAAAACGGCATATCATTTGTATGTTAAAAGTTCCCGAATCATAAAATACGTTTTACGAACTTGAAACTTTGAAAATAAACCTTTCTTGATCAATTGACGAGTTTTCGGTTATTGTAAATGATGTTTTTGTTTGATGATATGTGGTTAGTTGTATTGCTCGTCAAAATACCTTTCCGAGGATATAAGATACATATTTTGGTTGTTTGCGGATCATAAATGGTGAATGTTTGATGTTTGGTTCGTGCATACTTTGAAAAACTGACCAGAATTCTCTGCCCAGGTAGTGGCGCGGCGCGCCACATCCCCGCGCGGCGCGCAGAATCGCCTGGCCAGATTCTGCTCACTTTGTCACATTTCACGCGAAATGTTTGACTAGCTACCGACCTCCGATTCACATGAAACTTGTTCTAATATGCTTATATATGAATAAAAACCTCAGAAAAATAGTTCGGGACCGAACCCGAACGTGTTGACTTTTTCGTTGACTTTGACCAAGTTTGACTTTTAGTCAAACTTAACCAAACTTTTATACAATCATTCTAACATGCTTTTATACTTGTTTCTTGTATGAAACTTGACAACGTGATTCACATGCTATACTTAATCGAGTCGTAACGAGCCATAGGACTAATTGAACACATTTCGCCCGACCTTGTGTCGTAACCGGTTAATTGATACAACTTACTTGTTTAGGTCAAGGCTAAGCAACATTCATGCACACGTTTACTTTGTGAAGTACATTTATACTCGTGCACTCGAGGTGAGATCATAGTCCCATCTTTCAACAACTTTTATACTTTTAAATTATGGGATGAGAAACATATACAGTTTTATACTACATACTTTTATACTTTGAACACAAGTACAAGGAAACAAACATTCCACAGCGAGTTAGAACACAAATCCTCAATTCGATTATCATTAGTTACACTTGCAGGGTGTAAGCGAGAACTTATATTGTGTGGCCATACGGGTTTGACAAACCCTCATTACGGACGGCTCGCTACCGTCTACGGATGAAATATATTTTCGAGAAACAGTGTATGTTCTAACACTATTGTGATGGGGTTCTATGGAAGGAAACGTTAAGTCTTGATAATTGGGTGCTCGCGAACAATACTTTTGGAATGCAAACGATTTAGATAATCAACGTTATGGAAATACAAAATCTTGTGGTTCAAAAACAACGTTTACAAACACCTATGATTTCACCAATGTTTTTCGTTGACTGTTTTCTATATGTTTCTCAGGTTCATACGTGGCTATTTGATACATGCTTCCGCGTACACTCATACTTGCTTGGGGTTAAGCATACATGCATACACTCTGATTTCTTGCTTGGGGTCAAGCATACATACATACATACGCTAGTGATAGCACCTTTGGATTCAAACATATCGTTTACATACTTACGCTATTTATAGCAACCGCGATTTTAAACTAATTATGTCGCAAGTTATTTCATTTATACTTTATACTCTTGTAAACTTAAACTTGTCGTCGAACGGTTTTGTAAACTAAACTTTGCAAGCATGATACGTTTCAAATGAATGCGACATAATTTTGGTCAAACGAGTCTCATATAGGGACTACGACCACGTAACGGGACCTAAGTTAGCGGCGCCGTCAATGACGATTTTGTCGGGTCGCTACAGATGGTATCAGAGCGTTGGTTGTAGGGAACTAGGACGTGCATTAGTGTGTCTAACAGAGTCGTTAGGACGCATTAGTGAGTCTAGACTACAACCGGATAGTTAGCCATTGCATTCTGACATACATTTGCTATAGATAGCACTTACTTGACTACTTGTGCATTATACTTGAATCATTCTTAGGCAAACTTTTTAATGATACCCAACCTTCATTATACGAACTCGTATCCTGCCACTTTAGTTCGGGAACTCTGACTCCTTGGTTGTTATTCACCCCGTCTCATCTTAATATCCATGAGTATTGTAAAGTCACTGTCACTACTCTAGATGAGTATCGTCATCACTATTTATCGCTACGGTTGCGAACTACTCGCTATCATGACTCGTTACTCTTTTCATACCTAACTACGTTATTGTCTGATTCGAACCGCATTGACGTGAACAATCACTTATACACTTCCCTCTGGGAACGCATCTTTAGAGTTGCACTAATTCTTTCGATTCAATACGAATCATGTTTGAGACGTCGTTACATTTTGTTCATTTTAGATTTTCGCGATTACACGAACTTGAATCTATAGAGTGATGTGGGAATGGAAGTATGAGTTAGCGTAATATAACGACACTCGATCAACGTGGTTATATTACGGTAAGACATACCAAAGTTCTAGTGACGCGTGATGGTGGTTAGACTCGATCAACCTAAACACCACCATGTGCCATGTACTTGACTTCATCTTTTCAAGTTTGGACATCCGAAAACTCCGAAAATATTTATAACAACCATGCCGGGGACACACCTTCAATTATTGTCAAATTATATTTATGCTTCCGAATGAATTACCGATTCCATTCGACTTCAACCGTATGTCACACGGGTATACTAGCTCGTCCTCGCGCAGTCTTATTGACTAATTACAATTTACTCGTTATGCTCGCACTGAGGCGGAAACTTCTCTCTCACCACACTCGTACTTCCGGTTCAGGAGGTCCTTATTCTAAATTCCCAATGGAGAGAGACTCTCCACGTTATACTAGTATTCACCTCGAGGGTGAATAGTTCCGACGAACGTTTTTCTTTCAGAAACCGAGGAGAACTTGCCCCGACGAACGTTTTTGGAAACCGATAAATCTTCCGCGACGCGAATTTTCTTGAGAAACTTGTCCTAGCTAACGTTTTCAATTCCTAGCAAACTTGTTCAATATGCCTTAGGGAAATGTACCCCGTTTCGGGTCGAGATCCTCGTTTCACTTCTAGATTTTGGAGTACCTTACAAAAAGCCTCGGGACCGCGTTTAGACATGAGTACCGCGTACCATCCACAACCCGACGGACCGAACAAACATGCGATTTAAACCTTGGAAACCATAATACAAGTTTGTATTACCAACTTCAAATTTACTTGAGAAAAGTATTTTCCTTTAGCTTAATCCTCGTACTACAATGATTTTCATTCGAGTTTTAACGTCACACCTTTTGAAACCACATGTGACCGGAAACATCATCCTCCTTTTTGTCGAAACCAAGTAAACGATGATCAATTCACCGGGGCCGAGAGGATTTATTCATGAGCAATCGAGAGAATTTATTCATATTCAGGCAAAACCCTACGCGACTCGTAATCACCAAGAGCTACGCCGATGTTAGACGTAAACATTTCAAATTCCACGTGGGAAACCGCGTCACGTTAAGAGTCGCACCTTGGAAAGGTGCAATCCGTTTCGGGAAAACGTAGGAAGCTAAATCCGCGATATTTTGATCCTTTAAATTCTTGGGGTGTTTTGGACCCGTCGCTAGCCGTTTAGATTTTCCGACTCATTTTGAGTCTCCGTTTATCCTACATTCGATGTATCAACTCAAAGACGTGTTTTGCGAAACGAGAACTTGTTATCTCCTTTGATGAACTCACTATCGACGATAAACCTCACTTCCTAGGAGGACCGGTTGAAACCATGAGTCATGGAAGCCAAACCTTAAAACAACATATGATCCCGACCGTCAAAATTCGTGGAAATACTCAAGGACGTACCTTCACTTATTCGTAGAATTTACAACTCAAGATCTCGAGTAAGATTCAACAACTACTACTTCCAACTAAATTTCGGGACGAAATTTCTTTTGAGGTGTGGATAATGTAACATCCCGCGTTTTTCCGTTAAATTTATTTTTAACACCATCTTTTTTTTTTTAAATAATATCTTTCGCTATTTAAATTCCCAATTTCCGTTGACTAACGTTTATAATATTCTCGTTATTTAATTATAACACCACTCGTCTACTCGAGCGTTTTTTAAAATATTTCGTTTGGTTAATTCCCGCACCCGCTTTGAAACTTGAGGGACCAAAGTTGTCAAGTGGGCAAACTAGTTGACTAGGTCAACTAGTCAACCCACCATTCTCATCCATTCATTTCCATCCATCTTCACCTCCTTTTTCTCTCTAGCTCAAGAACTCCATTTCTCCCAACTTCACTAATTCATCATCTAAATCCGATTGGAGAAGCAAACATCAAAACAAATTACATATTCGTGATCCTCTCTTCATCCTCTTCGATTTGGTACCAATTTCATCAAGTTTGGGTAACATTTCTAAAACTCTAGATTTCTATAAATTCGTGTTTTTGACTTGAAATTGTGTTAGTTAGTGTCTATGGCTCGTAGGGATGTCGTGTATGTAATTTGTATGCTCGTTCTTCGTGTTTTGAAAATATGACATGAACACCTGATGTGGTAGCGTGGGGGTACGTGATAGTACTATATTTTATTACGAAATACGTTACAAATTACACAAGATATTTATTTATTTATAGAATGGATATACTTAAACCTTGCTACAACACTTATAGGCAGTGTACCTAATCGTACAGTAGTGTAGTTTTTAGTAAGTCCGGTTCGTTCCACAGGGAAATCTTTAAACAAAGCTCAACGCTATATTAGTTTACTTTTATAAAAATACAAACATATATATAAGTAATATTATTATTATAAAGGGGGGTTTTTTACCGTTTAAGGACCGGTTTGTCGATTTTAAGACTTTAGTCGCAGTTAAAACCTAATGTAAAATATTAAATAAATAAAAGACTTAATTTAAAGCGTAAAGTAAATAACGATAATGAAATTGCGAATAATAAAAGTGCGATAAAATAAAATTGCGATAATTAAAAAGTACGATAATTAAAAGTGCGATTAAACAACAATAAATAAAAGTGCGATAATTAGAAGTGCAATTAAATATAAAATAAAGGAAATTAAATATGAAATAAAATATATTATGCTTATTTAAACTTCCGTAACCATGATGTTTGACGTGTTGATTTTAGTTTTATGCCCATGGGTTAATTGTCCTTTGTCCTGGATTATTTAATATGTCCGTCTGGTTTTCGTCCATAACAGTCCATCAGTCATAAATATAAAGTGCGAATGTCCTCGTCAAATTATTATTATACCCGAAGTTAAATATTCCAACTAATTGGGGATTCGAATTGTAACAAGGTTTTAATACTTTGTTTAATGAATACACCAGGTTATCGACTGCGTGTAAACCAAGGTTTTACTACTTTGTTAACAATTACACCAATTACCCTTGAATGTAATTTCACCCCTGTTTTAATTATTCTAGTGGCTATTAATTCATTCCCGTGTCCGGTTAAATGAACGATTATTCGTACATATAAATACCCCGCCCATCGTGTCCGATCGAGTGTATATGGTAATTTATAGGGACGCCCAATTGTAAATCTTTATATTAACATTAACAAACTATCATTTAGTTAAACAAATATAAAGCCCATTAATAGCCCATAGTTTAATTTCCACAAGTGTCGTTCTTTTGTCCAAACCCCAATTATGGTACAAAGCCCAATTACCCAATTTTAGTAATTAGCCCAACATCATGATTACTTCGGCTCAAATAAGCATAATAATAACTTAGTTACGAGACATTAATTTAAAAAAAGAGAATATAACTTACATTGAGTATTTATCGCGTAGTGTTACACGGACAGAATTTCGACTTCGAAAACCCGTAAAATAACCTTTACATAACCCGAACTAATCTAATATAACACTAATCTATACTATATATATATATTTATTTATTTATTATCTTATGGAGTATTATTATTATTATTTATTATATATTTTACATGCAGAACTCGAGAGCTTTTATAGCCAGAACTGAAATTCACTGCTCCGCGAGTTGCGGCCATTTTGGCCTTCCAGCTCCGCAAGTCGCGGAGGTTCCAAAACCAGCCCACAAGTTCAAGATCCAAGGCTGCCGACGGTTTTTATTTAAATATATATAATATATAAATAATTTTTATAATTATTTATATATTATATTATATTTATATACATAGTAGACTCGTAATTTTTTTTTCCGTTGCGTCGAGCGTTGAGAGTTGGTTCATGTACCGGTTCCGGATTTTCGAACGTCCTTGCGTATGCTGAGATATTTTGTACTTTGCGTTTCGTAACTTGTACTCTTGTCATTTTTAGACGTTCCTTATCAATAAATTGAACCTTTTTAATTGTATCTTGTACTTTTGAGCTTTTTGGACCTTTGCGTCTTCAATTCGTTGTTTTCGCCTTTTGTCTTCGCACTTATTTAATATAAATGAATATTACATGAAAATGGAACAATTGCAACTGAAATCTTTACATAACGGAGGGATATTGATACTAAATATATGTTCATTTGGAGCACTATCAACACCCAAATGGGTCTAGCTTAATCTTGAGTTTTGGTTGCTCAAATGATGTTATAAGATAAAGTGTATGTGTTAAAAGTGTTAGTTACTTCCTTAGCTTCGTTTTGATATGTTGGATGATGAAAAACTAGCTCAATAATATGAAATGTGTTTTTGGTGAATCGATTATCGTTTTGGTAGGAACTTGATGCGGTTGAATGCTAGTTGAGACACTTGTTTGAATGTATGCTAGTTAACTAGTTAAATTGTATGCGTAAATAGCTTCGAAATGGTGTGATGTATGCTAGCGTTTGATTAGTGAATCATAAGTCTCATTTGTGTCGAAATTGATTTTGAAACGATAACGTGGCTAGTGATTTTGACGTAGTAAATGTTTATTGAAACTTGGAATATGCGTCTAGTTGCAATGTATGCATTATTACCTTCAAAACGGCATATCATTTGTATGTTAAAAGTTCCCGAATCATAAAATACGTTTTACGAACTTGAAACTTTGAAAATAAACCTTTCTTGATCAATTGACGAGTTTTCGGTTATTGTAAATGATGTTTTTGTTTGATGATATGTGGTTAGTTGTATTGCTCGTCAAAATACCTTTCCGAGGATATAAGATACATATTTTGGTTGTTTGCGGATCATAAATGGTGAATGTTTGATGTTTGGTTCGTGCATACTTTGAAAAACTGACCAGAATTCTCTGCCCAGGTAGTGGCGCGGCGCGCCACATCCCCGCGCGGCGCGCAGAATCGCCTGGCCAGATTCTGCTCACTTTGTCACATTTCACGCGAAATGTTTGACTAGCTACCGACCTCCGATTCACATGAAACTTGTTCTAATATGCTTATATATGAATAAAAACCTCAGAAAAATAGTTCGGGACCGAACCCGAACGTGTTGACTTTTTCGTTGACTTTGACCAAGTTTGACTTTTAGTCAAACTTAACCAAACTTTTATACAATCATTCTAACATGCTTTTATACTTGTTTCTTGTATGAAACTTGACAACGTGATTCACATGCTATACTTAATCGAGTCGTAACGAGCCATAGGACTAATTGAACACATTTCGCCCGACCTTGTGTCGTAACCGGTTAATTGATACAACTTACTTGTTTAGGTCAAGGCTAAGCAACATTCATGCACACGTTTACTTTGTGAAGTACATTTATACTCGTGCACTCGAGGTGAGATCATAGTCCCATCTTTCAACAACTTTTATACTTTTAAATTATGGGATGAGAAACATATACAGTTTTATACTACATACTTTTATACTTTGAACACAAGTACAAGGAAACAAACATTCCACAGCGAGTTAGAACACAAATCCTCAATTCGATTATCATTAGTTACACTTGCAGGGTGTAAGCGAGAACTTATATTGTGTGGCCATACGGGTTTGACAAACCCTCATTACGGACGGCTCGCTACCGTCTACGGATGAAATATATTTTCGAGAAACAGTGTATGTTCTAACACTATTGTGATGGGGTTCTATGGAAGGAAACGTTAAGTCTTGATAATTGGGTGCTCGCGAACAATACTTTTGGAATGCAAACGATTTAGATAATCAACGTTATGGAAATACAAAATCTTGTGGTTCAAAAACAACGTTTACAAACACCTATGATTTCACCAACGTTTTTCGTTGACTGTTTTCTATATGTTTCTCAGGTTCATACGTGGCTATTTGATACATGCTTCCGCGTACACTCATACTTGCTTGGGGTTAAGCATACATGCATACACTCTGATTTCTTGCTTGGGGTCAAGCATACATACATACATACGCTAGTGATAGCACCTTTGGATTCAAACATATCGTTTACATACTTACGCTATTTATAGCAACCGCGATTTTAAACTAATTATGTCGCAAGTTATTTCATTTATACTTTATACTCTTGTAAACTTAAACTTGTCGTCGAACGGTTTTGTAAACTAAACTTTGCAAGCATGATACGTTTCAAATGAATGCGACATAATTTTGGTCAAACGAGTCTCATATAGGGACTACGACCACGTAACGGGACCTAAGTTAGCGGCGCCGTCAATGACGATTTTGTCGGGTCGCTACACCATTAGCAACCCACCCTATCATATGCAGGAAGTAACAGGTCATTCTTACTTCCAACACTCGTTAGCAAAAACTCAGGATATTGCACCCAAAGAAAAACTCCGAAAGAACTTTGCTAGATATGGACAGAACCCACCATTTGCAAGGAACCTCAGAGGACTCCACAACCAATTGCAAAGGAAATTATATTATGAAACCCCTACACGAGGCTTGAACTCGAGACCTCTCAAACACCCAAGATAGGGCGGTAATGGAGATGGTTAATTATAGATTGGGATTGGGAGTCGCAAAATTTGAATAAAAGTAAGGAGAATAAAAAAGGTTCACTTTTCTTTATATATTTATATTTATATTTATATTTATATTTATATTTATATTTATTAGTGGCTTATACTATAGAATGTACTAATTTTTAAATATGTTTTTAGTGGGTCTTACAACAAAATTATAAACTTGAAAAATATATGGGATCCTATAATTATATTTAGTGATATCCTGTAAAATTTTTAATTATCGTTTGTAAAAAAAATTCCGTAACTAGTGGTGTCAAGGGACCCCACGGGTAAAGAGCTAGGTTCACCACTCTATTGAGGTGAGATTCAATTGCCAACCCAGGTTTAATCCTCACTCTAAATATAACCAGGTTCAAATAATCAGGTTCAATGATATCGCCGTTAAAAAAAATCATGGGCCCATTATATTCAGCTCCTCGTCTTGCTTCTTGATATCATTATCACACGTTTCAAACTCTACTCGAGTATAACCACGTAAATATGTGTTTTAGTTTATTGTTTTTTAAGGAAATTAATCGATATGCCTTTTTCCTAAACGTTTTAACGAGACGCCGTTAAATTCATGAAATGATTATTTAAGACTACTTGTGAATTTGAATAATGTAAACCATCCAGGCATAGCCTGGGTGGCCACCAGGACTTTCAATGAAGCAAGAGGTCACGAGTTCGATTCCCTTCAAGGCAAATACCTTGGGGCGAGCTCCATTTAGTGACTGATTGACTAGAGGATGCTTTGTCTGGTAGCGGTGGAGGCCTGGCTTGCCGTTTACCCGGGGTTTACCAACTAGAGGGAAGTCATTATGGCTCGTCGCTAGGGGGTTCCTCGTAAAAAAAAAAAAAAAAAAATTGAATAATGTAGTTTTCTTGATATGTGAGTGAAAGTCTCGCGAATTAAGTTAGTCAAGGTAATTAGTAGTTTTAGATTTTTGTTGCAATTAGTATAAATCTGATTATTTGATGGTTAAATAATGCTAAAAAATCATAAGCGGAATCTGTTAGAAGAATTACCAACATTAGTCTAATAATTATGAGAAATAAACGAATCGCATTTATCTCAGTGACAGTATTTAGTAATCTGATACCGATGATTATGGCTTGAACGCTAGCTGTGATGCTGTCGTAATGCTTTCCGTTATGTTTTTAAACTCAATCGCTTTTTCATCTGAAAGAACAAACTTTGGTCGCAGAGTTTAAACATGGCGCCATATTTAGGGCACGAATAAGGCTTGAAATGTACTATTATGACAATAAAGAAGAAAGGACACCTGTGGCAGCCCAATACGATCCTGACATCGCAGGACGGCCAGAAAAGGACAGTAGGGTATAAAGAGGACAACACTAAGGTAATGGCAGCACTTTTACAGCTTTTTGGAATAAAGGGAGACAATACAACATGGCACCAATATATCGTTTTGTCCCCTTACGTGGCACTAAAGGACAAAAGATCACGAGTATAAATAAAAGTAACTTGAACAAAAAAGACACAATAATTCTGGAATTACATTCCGTCTCACCTACAAGAACACACTCAATTATATCCGCTCACAACTAACCCGCGCAACCGGAAAAGCTCCCTCAAACACTCAGCGATTTCAGGTAGCGCATACGACGTAAATCCTAACATCGCCCTTGTGCCATCAACTCCGGTTAAGCCGAATGATGGTGGTAACGTTTAACCACCTTTCTGAGATCATCATCTCGTATGAGGGTTATTCACGGTACTCCAGACCGAGAGTTAAACTCAAAAAACCCTTAAACCCCCAAACTTGTTGATCTCACATGAACCAAACCCCTTGGACTATTTTATGCTTGATCAAATGGCGCCATCCGTGGGACTCTAAGTTAAAAGGTTTTGTTAAAATCTTTTTTCCTTAAAGTTCTTTACATTCAAACGTTTCTTTTTTGTATGTGTGTTTCAGTCCCAAGTAACTTTAAGCGTATCGCAAAGAAATGACGAGTCAACCGGAGGCGTCAAAGGCAGTTCCAGCGTGCCCGCAAATACCGTGCGTATCCAAACCTGCGGGTACACAGGCGAGCAGTGGCACAAGTGCGCTACCAACAAGAACCGTTCTTCCTCCCTCACCAGAGACTCCTACTCAGGGCTTCAAAACCCCAGAAACTACGCGACCGATACCATGGGCGGCGAACACCGCATACGTGAGAACCATTCCCATCTACGTTGGCGCGTCTGGGTCCTCTGCGCACGGTACTAACGCTGAGTTTTCAAGTATCAAATCGTGCACACCCACTACGCCAGCCAGCGCAATAGAACCTTTGCGAAAATTGAGTTTTGACACACAGGAGTTAAACATTCAGAGCACTCAGCTGACACCTCTCAACGCAGTGTCTAACTCTGCGCCAAACACTCATATAATTAGAAAGCGAGCCCAAAACCAAGCTAATTTGATTTACTCACTAATGAAATCTGCACCAGATGAAATGGTCGAAGACTTTAACAACCAGGAAAGACAGAACTCATGATCAGAAACTCATTTGCGGGCATATAGGGAGTCAGTGTTAAGCCTAACTTTGAGACTGCGCTCACTTCTGAAAAGTTTGCATCTCACATACTTCACTACATTCTCTCTACCTTGCCCACGATCCCGCTCACGTTAGGATACTACGATGGACTTTCAGATCCTGATAATTTCTTGCAGAAATATGAGGGTATTGCTCGCAGTCAAAGGTGGGCTGATGAAACAAAATGCGTAGAATTTCCTCCCCTTCTCGAGGGAATAGCGCGACAATGGTTTAACAACCTACCCTCGCTGCTTGTCATCTCTTACCATCTTGAGAGAACTCTTCTTGCCCCATCTTCACAACATGAGATTGCCTAAGAGGACTTATGTCGAATGTCATGACATCAAACAAAGACGCTAAGAATCTGTGGGACAGTTTATCGATAGGTACAGTCGAGAATTCGCGCGTATTCCCAATTTGGCGGAATCACCGAAAGTTTTCGGATTCGTTCATGGAATCTGTAGGGAGCGTCATTCACAATTATGACAAAAGTTGCGAAATAGAGATCGGGAACACAACCAAACGCTCATCAAAAATTCGGCAAAAAGTCTCAAAGAAGTTCTTGCATCGGGGTCAATATCCGAGACTTTGATTTTCATGATGATTATGGGCATGAGACTGGCAGATGCAAAGCGTTGACGGATAAGGTTGTTGCATGCTTGAAGCGAGGTGAGCTTTGGCACTTGAAGGAGCCTAAAGAATGATCACTAAAGGGAGAGTATGACGAAGACAAGGAAAAGGAGCAAGATAAGGTGATCCACGTTGTTACAAAGGAGCGTATCATCGCGAAGGCAAGACCTGGGCACTCTCGGGAATACATGCAGGTCCCATTTTCAACCAGTAAAGTTCAAGAAGCTAAGAGCGACCTCATCATGATTGGTGGATGTTTGCCGGAGTTAAGACTCAAGATCGGGCGCCTTTGCGTAGACACACGGCTTGTTCAAATTTCCCACAAAAGCTGGAGTTGCAATGATGATGTCAAAATTGCCAGAAAACAGCAACGATCGGGTATTTTACTAAACTATTGACTCCGCGATTATAAGATGGTAACTTGATCTGGATAGATGCTTAAACGCGCAAACATTTCAGCGCGCTTACCGTATTTAAATGAGCATAATCTTGTACATTCTGAAACATAAGACGCACGTTTTAAATGCACATTAACGCATATCCACGCGCATTCGTTGATTTACAAAAAATATTGAACTGGTCTAAACAGGTCTAAAGGAACAACGCAATGGGAGTTAGAGTAAGAAACAACCCAACCAAAGGAGCAAATGATGAAGGGAACTGCGGCATCTAGCCATGAAGTTGAGCACAACTTATGCAAGGACGCGTTTAGAGTCTTTGTAATTTTAGTCCTGTTCTTCATATGTTGTTCCTAGAAGAAAACCATCGTACTATCTATATAACTTCCCTAGCAGGAAAAATTATCGTAATTAATTTCGGCAATGCGTCTATGTTTTTCTTATTTTCCAAGATATTCTCTGCGAAAATCTTTGTGCCATATATAATGCAAAGTAGTTCTTTAACTTGGATTGGCGCGTACGGTCGCGAATACCCCACACATTCTTGCCTTTGAAGGGGTGTTTTCTCCAACCCCCGTGCGGCAGAAGCTTGTTTGGCGATAAGCTAGATTTTATTACCTGAAGGTGATGGATATTGGTTTGTCCTAGCCACACCTGAGCAGAATACGAGATCTGCAAGTCATGACTATAAGCGATAGGGTTGGTCACTCTTGACCGCAGTCCTAAGTGTTGCCGCACTTAGAAGACTCTCGATGCGCAGCTATTAGGGTGCGTGATTTAAGTCTATGTTGTGTTCACATCAACATATATGATAAGTCACGCTCTAACATGCCTTGAGTATGATATACGATTAACAAATTTAATATTTTTAAGCCATGTACATAACGTGCCTGAAACGATTAGGTCAATATGAGCATAATTGGTGTCACCACAATTCACAAGTACAGTTCTAAACCCGGTATCATGCATGAACAATATTTGAATACAAGTAATAAAAGTAATAACGCGAGCAGCAAAAAACATTACTTAAAAGAATAAAGTTCTTCATTTCATCAAGTGTTCATTACAAAAAGCGTAGTGCGCGTACGATACATGAACATAAAAAACTACAAGACAGCGTTTAATAGCTGCTCGACGGTAGCATCGGCGTTCTGCGTCACAGCAACAAGGTTGGGCAGTTCCACATGCTCTAGCGCGAGCGCAACAACTTTTTCCTCCACGGCAGCATCGGAAGGCATCTTTTCGGCCACAACAGGTGGCGAAACAGCAGGAAGTGGAACATGCATCCTGAAAAACCTCCAGAACCTGCACCTTTCGACCGCCTTCATGGCGTCTTCAACCCTGTTATATGCATCGTTCATGGCGAGATAATTGCAAGCACGCGTAATCAACTCGGGAAGCCCGAGTTTCAAAGTGAAGAAACACAACCAAGCCGACATCCATAATATCTTTCGTTAATCTGGAGATCTCACCACACGCTAATAATCACTAGCGTGCATCACTGCAATAAGCGGTATCTCATACACTCAGTGCCCAAAATGCCCACTCAGTACCAATAAATCGACGCTTGCTGTTAGCTCAATTAATAGAGCATTCGATACGGCCGTTTAAAAAAATTAATGCATATCTTAATCTTTTAAGCATCGCATGGCTCTTTAAAAAACTCTCAATTTATTTTCCTAAACGACGACATCAAATAGTGATATATCAATTAAATATTGTTGGTCCCTTGATAAACAACAGGAGTATTGTAGAGGGGGTGAATACAATTCTTTTAATTAACTTAACAATTAAGACTTGGTTTAGTATTCAAGCAAGTAAATTAAATAGAGTCAAAGGTAATTTTCTCAATGGTTTATTATTTATTGATTAAATCACAAAGAATTACAACTATCTTTGGAGGAATGATAGTTGGTTGATACAGATTTACCTAAGTATAGCTACAGAGGGTGTTCTAAGCTATTACACATTTTGGACTCTAAATAAACAAACTCACACCACTAGTTGTTACAATAGTGGATACATCAATTTATACTAGTCCTATTATCCGTGTAATTGTTCTATTGTCCACTGTTACATAGGATGTCTGTATTTGTGGGGACAACTGCATCAGAGAGCGTGCTCTCCTCTTTCCTCTTTGGTAGCTATTTACAGGAACACCCCAATTCGGTTTGGTGGCACTATTTGTTTAAACAAATAGAATGTTGTGTTCCCTAGGCGTTGACAAAGTATAAAACATGTCTGCACATGCGTTAAACTTCTGCATTCCCACGTGGTCTTGTAAGGTCACTTGTCAGCCGCCGACGCGTGTCCTTTTCTGTTCAACTTTGTCTTTGACTTCTGTTGAATAGTACAATTGATGTAGACCACTCAGAAAACCACTATGCTTGTAATGGAGCATAGCTGTCTTGTGTAGTAAGCTGCATTCCAGTTATGCTGGTTCTTCATTGCTGAGTCACTTGATATTCTTGAATTGCTGAGTACACATCCTGTGCTAATTAAAGAATACTGTCTACCTTGTGCTGGTAGACTAAGCAGCAAACTAAACACTCGACACAGCAATATCCGATGTCTATACATAAACAAACTTGTACTGGCTGCACATAACATTTTAGTGCAAATAATTACAGTTTTGTCATAATTAAATCCTTAATTATTTTGGGGACTCAACAATCTCCTCCTATTTGATGATGACAAAACCTATGACATAAAGAGAAAACACTAAAGCCAGCACTAAGGGACTTAAAGAAAAATAGGCAGTAAATTTGTCCCTTTTACATTTGTTTTGGGATCTTTTGCTGAGTTATCTATATCTTATAATTTGATATGATTTTGAAGATAAACTCATTTCATTTTCATTACAACAGAGTATATACAATAATTACAAAACAGTATAATGAAAGATGAAATAACAAACGATACAATTAATTACAAGAAGGCTATCTATCTTTATCTTTATCTTTATCTTTATCTTTCTCTTGTCCATCACCGGATAGCTCTTCTTCCTTTACTTTGAGGGCTACCCAGGCTTTAGGGAATAGGTAAGGTAGCTCAGCAGGGTCATACACTGGAACTTGAGGGGGTAGAATGATGGGATTTCTCCTTGTGGACCTGCACCAATAGACTTCTTCCTTTTAGGCTTTTGAGAGAGAACTTCTTCTACATTCACTACTGGTGCATTCCCATACTTTACTGCTTTGTTGAAGAGCTCTTGAAGTTCAGGTTTCAGTGTATCTTTAATACCACTTTTACCTGTATCAATAAAGTACTGAAGTATCTCCATCCATTCACTGAATCCTAAGGATCTTAGATCAGTGTAATCTACCCTCTCTTGAACATTGTTTTCCCTGCTGACACTGAAGGCTTTTTTTTGTGCCTTTGTGCACCTTGATGATCTTGCTGGGATTGGATCTTCTGGTCATCACATCATCATACTTACTCTCATAATAATGATCAGATAACTCTATCGTTCATTCAGTCTCTATAGGAGCTACAGTAGGTACCTTCTCAGCAGCTTCCAGTTCATCGAATGCCATGTCATGTTCCTTGACAACAGCTTTAGCTAACTTGAGGGACTCAGCCTCTTGTTTTCTATTAGCAGCCAACTTAGCTTCATCTTCCTGAAGTCTCAGCCTCTCAGCATATTCGGCATCAGCATCCTCCCTTCTTTGCCTTTCAAGTTGAACACTCAAAAGATAATCATTGGCAGTAATGTTGAGGGATTTTGCTGTAGCAATCAACTGTCTACCTTCAATAGTAGTCATGGCATCACAGTATTGCTTTAGATCCATATTCAGCTGTAGAGCCTCATAAAAGAGAGCTTTCTCTGTATCAGTATGTAGCCTTTGACCACTGTTGTATAGATGCACACCAACTTCAATGCTGAATTCCAAAGCATTGATGTAGAATTGCTGATCAAGTGGATGGTACAGCACTCTGATTTGGTGTATCCTTTCAGGTATAACTATTGCTCTTTGTTCAAGCAGTTCCGGAACAGTGATCTCCAGCCTGTAAGCCTCTCTTTCGTCTGGATTCATCTTTCTTAAGTCTGGCTCACCCTGTGCAGCTGGATCATCTTCCCAAGTAGTGTGTTTATCATGACGATTTGGGGAAGATGGAGGATACATATGTGATTCTGCTGTGCCAGAAGAACCCACTGATTCAAAATCAATACGTTCATCCAGTGTCCTGTCAAAGTAATCAAGAGTCCGGGCAGGAATAGGTGATTGAATAAACGTTGAACTCCCTCTGCCCCAGACTGTAAAATCAGCAGCATTAACAGAATCAGCATCTTTGTTAGCACCCAGCTCAGCCACCTTGGCTGGGTCTTCATCACTTGTTACACTCAGCCGTACATTTCTGACTGGGTCTTCATTCACAGCACTTCTTGGTGTGTCTTCAGTACCAGCTGACTGATTAGTATCAGCTGGCACAACTGCTACAGTATCTTCACCAGCTGCCTCAAATAAGGGCTCTTTCCTTAGGGACTGATTATCCCTAGGGGCAGATTTTACCCTTTGTTTATCGATTGGCTTGGGTTCAGCTGGTGGTTCTTGTGTTGATACTGGTTCTTGTGGAGGCAGATAGGGAGTAATAGCAAGATACTCCCCCTCAATAACATCATCATCAAGGTTGATGACTTATGCTGGCTGTTGTGGTGCAGCTGGCTGAGCAGAAGATGTTGGTCGAGAGGATTGGTTGGTTTCTAACATAGCGTCCAGCCATTTCATGAATACATCAGCTCTAACTCCTTCTGACTCAGTAGATTGCAAATAATCTTGCATCTCTTCAGGTGTCATTCTTTTAATCCTGTCTGCTCGCTCATCATACAGCTTTGCCTTCTTTTATCATATTTCACCATGAACTTAGCATTTCGTTTTCGAGCATCTCTCTTGTATTTGTTTATGCTGAGCATTTTATCATGAATATCCATCTTTTCAGGGTCTAGGCTTCTTCTATGCTCAATTCTGTGTCTTTTACGAGCAACATAGGCCTCCCAATTTGCATTAAAGGCATTGTTCAGTTCCTGCTGTCTCTTTTGATGCCTCTTCAATTTCCTTTTCATTTTTCTTTCGATGGTTTGAGAGACAATAAAAGATTCAGCAACAGCCGGTTCGGAAACATCACTGGGCTTACTACCAGAACCAATATCATCCACAGATGTGGCAGACACACTGGGTTGAGATTCACCCGTAGTCTTGACACCTGCATCAGTATGAGCGTTGTTGGGCTTAGTGCCAGTACCTTGATCAGCAACATCACCACCATCATTACCATCTCTCCTTTGCTGCTTTGGAGCTTTTTCATGCTCATGCTCCCCCTTTGTTTGTTTTCTCTTTTTACGCTTCTTAGATTTCTTCTCCCCCTTTTTGTCATCAGCAGGGGCAGAAGGATGGTCTGGGAAAACATGTGCATCAAGGTCATTATCTGACTCTGAAATGGAAAAAGCAAAGTTGTTCCAGTCAGCATCAGCAGGAGAAAGATGGGCACCAGGATCTACGCCATATTGTTTGAGGCATAGGTTTGAAGAACGAACTTCATTCCTTCCGTCCTAATCCATCCGGACGAAGTCCATATCGATTACAAACGATTCACAATAGTTGGTTACATCGCGAGGTATTTGACCTCTATATGATACATTTTACAAACATTGCATTCGTTTTAAAAGACAAACTTTCATTACATCGAAAGTTGACAGGCATGCATACCATTTCATAATATATCTAACTATAATTGACTTAATAATAATCTTGATGAACTTGACGACTCGAATGCAACGTCTTTTAAAATATGCCACGAATGACTCCGAGTAATATCTTTAAAATGAGCAAATGCACAGCGAAAGATTTCTTTCATACCTGAGAATAAACATGCTTTAAAGTGTCAACCAAAAGGTTGGTGAGTTCATTAGTTTAACATAAATAATTATTTCCATCATTTTAATAGACCACAAGATTTTCATTTTCAGTTCTCATAAATAAACGTCCCATGCATAGAGACAAAAATATCATTCATATGGATTGAACACCTGGTAACCGACATTAACAAGATGCATATAAGAATATCCCCTATCATTCCAGGAAATCCTTCGGACATGACATTAACCGAAAGCGTTAATAAGTGATCGGGGTACTCATTTCTGTAATAATCAACTTGAGAAAGTTCTCAAAAGATATGGAGTAACTCATAAAATCTCCACTGCTTATCATCCACAAACAAGTGGACAACTTGAAAATACCAACCGAGCATTAAAACATATTCTTGAGAAAACCGTAGGATCAAATCCGAAGGAATGGTCCATTAAATTGGAGGATGCACTCTGGGCTTTTAGAACAGCCTACAAAACTGCAATTGGTACCACACCTTTTAAACTCGTTTACGGAAAAGCATGTCATCTTCCAGTAGAAATTGAACACAAAGCATTTTGGGCTTTAAAGACATGTAATCTTGATTTATATGAAGCCGGACGTTTACGATTAAGTCAACTAAACGAATTAGAAGAATTAAGACATGAAGCATACGAAAATTCGTTAATCTATAAGGAAAGAATGAAGAAATGACATGATAAAAGAATCAGAAGTTCAAAAGAATTTAAGGAAGGAGACAGAGTTCTTCTTTTCAATTCACGATTCAAGCTATTTCCTGGAAAATTGAAATCAAGATGGTCTGGACCATTCATAGTCAAAAGAGTTTTCCCATACAGAACAATAGAGTTAATAAATTCAAATAGGATTGAATTTAAAGTTAATGGTCACAGAGTTAAATATTACATTCATGGTCCGATGGAAGTTGACAATGAAGTCAATCATAATTTCACCATCCAAGAAAACCCTCAAAAAGAAAACATAAATATGTTATCAACAACATATGAAAAATCAAAATTGGAAAATAGGGAGGATTCAAATTGGAGTGATGAAGAAGAATTCTTATACAAACCTCCCATTCCAAGAAACGAAAAAAAATGTGAACAAGAAGTTCAAATAGAAGTGAAAGAACCAAGAAAAGAACACCCGAAAAAGGTTTACAAACCAACTCGACTTACTAAAGCAGGAGACCCGGGTGAATTTATCATTTCTTGCTTGCTTAATGATGGTGCTGTATATAATGGACTCGCAGATTTAGGAGCAAGTGCAAATATTATGCTTCTTTCCTTATACAAAAGATTAGGTATGGGTAAATTAAAACCAACCAAAAAAGGTGTTCAATCATTTGACCTAACCATTAAACACTCGGTTGGAATAGCAAATAATTTACTTGTTAACGTGGGAAGTTTGCCTTTGTTGCAAACTTCATAGTGATTAATATGGAGGAAAACCTTGATATTCCTCTAATTTTAGGTCGCCCATTTTTAGCAACCACCGAGGCATTCATTGATGTAAGAGAAGGTAGAATGACACTTAGGGATGGTGATAAATTGATCACCTTTGTGAACCGAAAGTTTAGATCTCCACCAACTAAAACTGTTAAACCAATAAAAACGAATAAGTGTGGGGAAGATGAAGAAACACTTAATGATGATCCAATCACAAAGAACCCCGTTGATGATACGAAATTAGATGAATCCGTTTTTAACAGTTCAACGAAAAAACTTTATAAACGGATTCACGATGCTAGGATTAAGGGAAACTTTAAGTTATGTAACCGATTAATAACCAATTTATCGCCAAAAGAAAAGGCGATGTTAGTTGAATTTGTGAAAGTTACGGAGGAAATCAACAAATGGATTGAAGTAAAAGTCAAAGATATACAAGTTGTTGATGATCCAATTGAAAATAACGTTAATCACAATTTCAACTAAGTGTGGGGAGGTTCGAATCTTTTTAGGGTAATATGTATTTCTGTTAGAGTTAGATTTTCTGTTTTCGTGTAGTTCTCGAGAATGGAACCCGAATGGTCTTTCCCTAGCAGACCCTAAAGAACTAGTCTTCTCCCCCCATTCTGAATTTTTATTTTTTTTAGGTTTTACGAGATGAAGACTTCCTGTGAATTAAACCATGGTCTAATGCTACACGCTTTGATCACTAAACGTAATAATGACACCCTTCCAAGTGAATTGGTATCATTAATCAGAGGTAAATTGGATAGAGTAAGAAAAGAATCCAGGAACGAAAATAATAAGTTACAGTTTGGTAAAGGAAAATCAAAATTCGCAGCGAAAAGAAGATCACGACACCTTGAAAGATGTCACAAATGCGGAAAATGGTCACACGAAGGAAAATGTTCGACGAATCAGACATATTCCAATACCGAATTCGTTACTTTATGCAGAGATGGACCGTTCATATGTTTCGAAGAAAAAACATTGAATGCTCGAGGTTACGCCTATGTAGCTATGGAAAACCAATTAGTCCGACTATCTTATTAGTGGGCTAAAGCAGGTCACTAAGAATTCTATTTCACAGGTAAGTATGTACAGTTTTTATTTTTATTTTTATTGTTTTTAACCTTTTAATAATAAACGCTAAATCGTTCGCTATAAAGTATTAAATTGGTATTCAATAAAATTAGGTTTTGCGACCGAAATTATTGATATTATACAAAAATTTACTACATCACTGCGAAATTTACCGTTTATTCTTAAGGTATAAATATCTTTAATCAATCAACCCAAAATATTTCAGAAATTCGTCAGGAGTAAAACTAGGTAATATAGCCAAAATTACTTTACCGAAAAGAGGGGCGTATATTTTTGATAATATTTGATTGATTAAAGTGGGATAAAAGACCAAAAAGATTTTAAATTTTATTTTTACTTTGTTTTTAAAATTAATATTAAATTAATATTGTAAACCTTTTAAAATTAATATATTTAAATTTGTAAATATTTGAAAAATTAATATTTTTAATATAAGTTTGTATGTATAAAAACAAAAATATAAAAAAAATTTGGTGTGAATTTTTAATTTTCATAATATGAATTTTTAATTTTATGCATTTTAAATTTAAGTTTGGTGTGAATTTAAAAACAAAAATTTACTTTATTTCGCTAAGTTAAAAATTGATTTCTAAAAATTCGTCATGAGTTGAAAACTAGGTCGTTGAACCGAAATTGCTCTACCCAAGGGAGGGACGAGAACTTTTATTATCATTATTTTTAATCTTATTGAATTAAAGTATGCCAAAAATATTTAAAAAACCCAAAAATCTTTGCTTTTAAAACTGAGCTTTGAATTGACCAATTTTAAAATTTTGTCGAGGGACGGACTAGGACAACGATCCGAAACGCCCTCATCCTAAAAAGAAACAAAATTTTAATTTTTAATTAATTATATGTTTTATTAGTATAAGATTTTTCAAAAAAAAAAAAAAGGGAAAAATCACTGTTCCCGGACCCCATACGATCGCATGGGGTTTGCCTTGAATATCCATGCGATCGCATGGATAGAAAAAACTGGCCAGAAACAAGTACCAGCGAGTTCTATCTCTGCACCACTCCACACACACACATACGCGAATATCTCCCAAAACCCTCTCAAATTTCATCATTTTTTCACCAAAATTCACCAAATTTCATCCTACAATCCGCTATAGTCATGCTTAGATTCGGATTCTTCAACAAAAAGGTAAAAATTACACCCCTAAACTCATAAATTTTCTAGTTTTTGTGATAATTACCAATATTTTACCTAATGCAATTTTGTGAATTTCTAGTGTAATTAGTGTTAAATTGATAGTATTTTATGCATGTATAACCTAGATTGATGCTATTTAACATGATTTGAAGCCAAAAACTTCAAAATTTTTAGAAATCTAGGGTTTGTGTTCTTGAGCAATTTGGGGCTTTTTGATATAAACAGGTTATGACCGATTTTTGTCATGAATTATTGCTAAATTAAGTAGTGTAACATGTTTAGGTAGCTAAATGATCCAAACTTTGATCCTAAACATGATTTTTGAAGATTAAAGTGGACTTTTTAGGTACAAAATTCATGAACTTGATTAATTAGATATAATTGCCATTTGAGACTTGTTTAATTGCTAGTAAAGGTTGTTTTAATATGTTATTTAAATTAAATGCTTATGAACTTTGTATACATTTTCATATGTGCTTATTTGAAAAAGTGTAGAATTGTAAAAAATGTGAAAATGTGTATAAGTTTAATTTTGATTGAACATGTTATTGTGGTTAATTTAAATTGTTATTTTGCTAACACTAATGCATATTTGGATGCACAAATTTTGTGTTTAATGTGTTTTGCGGAAAACCGATACTGCTGGTGCTTCATCATCATCCAGACAACCATAATAAGAACCTGAACCAGAATATGAGCCGCAATACAAGCCAGAACCCGAACAAGAACCGCAACAGGAAAAACAACATCAGCTTGATCAACACGTACCTTATTATGATCCGCTACAGTTTGTTAATGAATTCATAGTAGTTCCGATGCATCCGCCAGTAGAATACCCAACGATTCCTGAACACACGTTGCATCCTAATCTGAGATTCGACAGAAGCTGGAGAGATTACCCAGCATATCAAAGTAATAAAATCAAATTAGTAACGAAAGATGTAGAGGTGCCTAGGGTAATTGATTGGGATCCTTTGGAAAGGGTACATCTAGCTGACTGTGTTAGACTGCTACTGATTCAAAGGTATGGCAGTTCTTTTTTTACCGATTGGGAACGTCTATTCACCATTCGTAGACCTGTACATAAGGAATGGTGTGTTGAGCTGATGAGTACTATAGCATTAAATGTAGATGTAGATATATTAGATGATAGAAGTTTTTTTAGATTTATACTTGGCCGTAGGATGTACAGGATGTCCATGCTGGACATGGCCAGGGCTTTGCAGATATATACGCCCACTGAATTACTACTACCCGATTGTATGAATTTGATTTATCGTGGTGAAAGGGTAGATAGGAATTTTGATGCGAACGTCGTCTGGAGGCGTATGTCAGATTATAATGTTTTTGGGCGGGCAGGAACACAAACCTACTTACATATTAACAGAGCCGAGCTTCGTATAATTCATAGATTTTTGGCTAACTCGATTACACAGAGAGGTCACAACAAGGAAAAATTGACCTTACATGATTTATTTTACCTAAAGTGTATTCGATACCCAAGAGGCTTTGTTAATATCCCTTACTGTGTTGGTTTTTATTTGTCTAAGATGGTGGAAGGAATACAGGAAGGGGGAATAATTGGAGGAGGTATTTTTGTTACTCTCATTGGAGAGTATTTAGGTGTAGATAAGGACCAAGGGGGTCCACTTTTAGAATGTAGGGAACAAGTTGAGTTTTTAGGATTGAGGGTTTATGCGGGTGCTAAGGTATTAAAGAGTAGACGTAACCAGGCAATACCCTATGAAGGTAGTCATCCTCAGGTAGAGAGAGGCTCAGATGAGGAGATGGAGGAAGCAGATGACATTAGGGATGTCATTCGGGAGGCTATGACTGGTGTCTACCAGCGTGTAGATGAGGTAGACATGACAAACGCGGAGAGATTTCGTCGGATGGAGCAGTGGCAAGCCCGGAATGATTACAAGCATTCCAGGCAACGACAGCATGATAGATGGGACTATCATCAGTGTCAGATTATGAGCCGGCTGTCACCTCAGGATCACTACGTTCCAACCCGACCCGCTTACTATCCTCCACACCAGCCCGAGATTAGACCACCATATACTCTCTACGACCCTAACCAGGCCTACCAGTACACCTATCACCAACCATGGAACCCGAACGATGACATGAACTGGAACCCCTATCCAGATTGATTTAGTTCCTGTTGGTAATTTTTATGACTTTTATTTTTATTATTTCTATTTGTTTATGTTTAAACACATTATATTATGATACTTTTAATGTTTAATAATTTTATTTTGTACTAATATTTCATATTTGATTCAAAAGTGGGATTTTAAGTCCCATTTCAAATTACCATGCATATTTATATTTGTATGTATGTATGTATGTATATTGTCAATTGTATACAACAGGGTAAAATAGCGCATTTTCAAAGACTGGCATTAAGTTCAGCAAAAGCTACTAATTTTGACGACAAAACGAAATACAAATGTGATGTAACAATAAGACGGAATGAACAAACGATGTGCACCATTTATCATTTTAGCAAACAAACGCCAATATGTTTGGAAACTTTGGTAAAATTTAATCATTTTTTTACACTAATCACCCTCAATAATTTAAATTGTTAATGATTTCTTGCAATTGAGGGCATTGCAAGATCTTAAGTGTGGGAAGGGATTAAATTCTTTCGGATTTTAAAATTTTTTGACTTATACACTTAATTACCATTAGAAATACTAGTAACGCAGTAGTTGTATTAGAATCTGGTGCTCTCTGATAATAAAGAACAGCCCTAGTCTTATATACTGACTACCCAATTCTAGTAAAATTTTTCAAAATTATCAATTAAATGAACTCAAAATCATGTTTATACATATTTATGAACGATAAAACTAGGTGTTAACACCGAAATTATTGTTACCTCGGAAAGGACATAAATTGAGAAACAAACCAAAATGTTAGAATTCATTTAAAATGGAATAGAGGACAATAAAAAGGCGAAGAAAGGAAAATAAAAGCCAAGTGTGGGAAAAATTTACAAAGTTATTTAAAACATATATCACATATTTTTGTACAAATAACTGAAGATACTTTTGTTTTGGACAATTTTATCAGTTTTACCCTATTTACTGTAATATATTTGAAAGAAAGATGGATCTACATGATGAATCAATTCCATCATTAAAAGAAAGTAAAGTCTTCCGAAAAAGACACGTGCTTCTTGATTTAGGTCATGAAGTTGTCGTCCAGACCAGCTGTAGGTTGACGAAAAATCTAGAAAAGTCATCTCTAAAATCAGCAGGAAATCCACGAACCTCAGCATCAAACAGGGTCGCCAAGTGGTCAGACTTATCCTAACCATGAGAGGATCTGTCTCGTAAAATGAGGAGGGCGCCGTGAAAATTAGCTTGATAAGACTAATGAATCAGACCCCAAGAAAAGGATAATCTCCTTAAAGATCAAAAATCAGCTTTTAAGACTGATATTACTCAATCCTTGAGATTGACTTTTAAAGATTGAGAATTACAAACTCATGGAATTCAATGATATCTAAACTCGATCTTGAACGAGAAAATATTTTGATCAAAATTACAAACCGATTTGTTTTCTGAAAACCCATTTTTAATGCGTTCATTACCATTGAACGTAAAATCCTAGGAATTCACCTGGAATTCGTTAGGTCAGCTGAACCAAATCGGGTGTCAACCGTAAGAACGGTGGTTGCATAGTATGGTCGAAGACAGGACCTTGTGCCAAACCGAAAAATTATAAGGGTGAGCTTTACTATTGCTCCTACCAAGGATAGTAATTGCATCCGACACGTTATAGACCATAATTAAAAGCATGTCAGGGGACATTGCCTTAACAGTTGCTTGTTCAACGCTTTCCTTTACAACCGGACAGTAGTTTACCGAAAGGTAATATACGGAGCAAGTATACTGGACGTGTTTCTTTCCCAATACAAGGTTAGCAAGTGGGTGACACAAAACCGCAAGTTTTGAGCTAAAGTTTTCAAATCTGAAACCTACCAAAACCCACAAAAACAATTTGCAAACACCGGTGAAGGGTTATTCTGGAAAACTTATCTAGGGTAAAAGCTAGATTAAATTTTCAAAAGATCAAATGTTTTCATAAAGATCCAATTTCCTTAAAGGATCTAAATTTTTATAGTCATGTGGGACTGTAAACCACAACGTTACTACCATTGTTTATACCGCCGTATAGAAATCACTGATGTACAAAGTGTGAAGAATAAAGTAGTGATTCTAGTATTTTTATTTCAAGACTATATTGCTTGAGGACAAGCAACGCTCAAGTGTGAGAATATTTGAAAATGCTAAAAACGAACATATATTTCATAGCATTATCCCTCAAGAAAGACAAGCTTTTAGTTGCAATTGTTCTATTTACAAGTGATCTTCGTTTAAATAATAAAAGGTGAAGACAAAAGACAGATTTGACGAATTAAAGACGCAAATGACCAAAAAGCTCAAAAGTACAAAGTACAATCAAAGTGGTTCAAATTATTGATGAGAAACGTCTCAAAATTACAAGAGTACAAGATGCTAAACGCAAAATACAAGATATTAAATTGTACGAAAGGACGTTCGAAAATCCAGAACTGGAACCAAAGTCAACTCTCAACGCTCGACGCAACGGACTAAAAATTACAAGTCAACTATGCACATAAATATAATATAATATTTAAATAATTCTTAAAATTATTTATATATTATATATTATATTTAAAAACCGTCGGCAGAAGAAACAAGCTCATGTGAGCTGGAAAAGCAGGCCATGCGATCGCATGGCCTGACAGTTATAAAGCCATGCGATCGCATGGTGAATAGTACCAGGCCACATTCCTATAAAAGCATGCTCTGGTCGACTGATATATCCATCATCCATCTCTCTATCTATATACGTAAATATATATATTATATTTATATTATAATTTTAATTTTAATTTTAAATTCTAATAATAAGGGTATGTTAGCGAATGTTGTAGGGGTGTAAGTCGAAATTCTGTCCGTGTAACGCTACGCTATTTTTAATCACTGTAAGTTATGGTTAATGTTATTTTTAATTTATTGTCTCGTAGCTAAGTTATTATTATGCTTATTTAATGCCGAAGTAATCGTGATGTTGGGCTAAATATTAAAATTGGGTAATTGGGCTTTGAACCATAATTGGGGTTTGGACAAAAGAACGACACTTGTGGAAATTAGACTATGGGCTATTAATGGGTTTTATATTAACTAAATGATACCTCGTTAATTTAATATATAGACTTATAATTTGACGTATTTATATATAACCACATACGCTTGACTGGGCACGGTGGGCGGGATATCTATAAATACCAATAGTTGTTCATTTTACCTGACACGGAACTGGATTAATAGTTAATAGACTTGTTGAAACAGGGGTGGATTACATTCAAGGAAAATTGGTGTAATTGTTAACAAAGTAGTAAAACCTTGGTTTACACGCAGTCGATAACCTGGTGTATTCATTAAACAAAGTATTAAGACCTTGTTACAATTCGAATCCCCAATTAGTTGGAATATTTGACTTCGGGAATAAGAATAATTTGACGAAGACTTTCACATTTTATGATTATGACTGATGGACTATTATGGACAAATCCGTATGGACATATTGAATAATCCAGGACAATGGACAATTAACCCATGGGAATAAACTAAAAACAACACGTCGAACATCATGATTACGGAATTTTAAATAAGCATAATTCCTTTATTTCATATTTAATCTCCTTTATTTCATATTTAATTGCACTTTTAATTATCGCACCTTTTATTTTATTTAATTACACTTTTAATTATCGTACTCTTAAATTATCGCAATTTTATTTTATCGCACTTTTATTTATCGCAATTTCATTATCATTATTTACTTTACGCTTTAAATTAAGTTATATTTATTTTTAATATTTTACATTAGGTTTTAATTGCGACTTAAGTTTTAAAATCGACAAACCGGTCATTAAACGGTAAAAACCCCCTTTTATAATAATAATACTACTTATATATATTTTTGTATTTTTACAATTATAGGTTTTTAAAAATATAGCGTTAAGCTTGTTTAAAAGATCTCTGTGGTACGAACCGGACTTACTAAAAACTACACTACTGTACGATTAGGTACACATCTATAAGTATTGTAGCAAGGTTTAGGTATATCCATTCTATAAATAAATAAATATCTTGTGTAAAATTGTATTGTATTTAATAGTATTTCGTTGTAAAATTAATACTATTTCCTAGTACACCTCGCACACATCAAGTATTTTTGGCGCCGCTGCCGGGGACATTCTTGCTTAAACGCCGGAAGCACAACGCTATACAAAAAAAAAAGATTTTTATTAATTTTTAGTTTACTTTTATAAAAATACGTTTTTGTAAAAATACGTTTTAAAAAAAAAATAATATATTCAAAAATATAAAAAGAAAAACAAAATTTATATATTTTTAAGAGATTGTTAAATATATAAGTTTTATAAAGTTTCTTTATTTTTATTTTAGTTTGTAAAAATATAAGTTTTATATAAATATTTTTATATAAATATAGAAAACAGAAAAAAAATATATAAAAAAACATTCGGGCCACTACACTGTAGCAGCCCAGCATTTGGCCCGGATCCAAAGCCCATGCGATCGCATGGCTCCATAATAGAAAACTCATGCGATCGCATGAGTTGACTGGACAGGTCTGAAACCTAGTTCGACCAGTTTAGGGTTTTTTTATTGTTATTATTATTAATTAAAAACCCTAATTAGGGTTTAGTTATTAATTAATTTAGTTTAGTTTTAATTAATTTATATTTTAAGTTTAATAAGTTTTAATAAATTATAAAATTAATAGTTTTATAAAATAAATAATATAAAAATAATATTTTTATAAAAATTGTACTTGTTACAACTTTAAGTTTATTTTTATATTTTGTATCTTTTTATTTGTTTTAGCGTAATTTTTATATTTTTCGCTCGTATTTAGTTTTAAGTCATAGTATTTGCAATAGTTATTTTTATTTCTAGATTTTTAGGCTTTGCCGTAAAATCCCTTAAGTGCTTTTTCTTTAGACTAAGATTTAGGTGCTTTAGAATTTTGCGACGCCATTTTTTAGTACGTTTTTAAGTTATTGCCGTTTTGGGATATAGTATTTCTCTAAGCTTTAATATTTTTAGACGTAACTTTTAATTCTTAGTTTTTAGTTCCTTTTTAAGTTTCGACGCGCTACTTTCTTATTTTTAATTTTCGACGTTTTTCGACGCGCTCTTTTTCTTTCTTATTTTTCGCCGCTCTAGTTTTTAGGACATAGAATTTTCTATTTCTTCTCTCTAATTTCTTTAAATTTCAACGAAAAATTATTTTAAGCGGTTAAATTGATAGACATCCAAATTTTCTGTTTCGTAGTAATAGTTAGATTTGTTAGTGGCTGAGTTGTAAGCTTCCGATTTAAAGGGTTCTGGCTCCCTGTTGCATCTATTGGCTATTCGAAACGTGGGCAAAAGCAGAAAAGTCTATTAATTTGATAACTTATATAATTTTTATCTTTTATAACTAATAGGATATTCAGTGAATGCACCGAGCAAAACGTTCACCACCTTTAATACGTTCACCACCTGTAACTCGATCAAGACATTTAGCCAATATTGTCGCCGTTGATTTTTCTTTAGAATCGTCATCCAGTCGACCAAGTACTCCAATTCAAATTTTCAATAATCCATTTTTTGAACCCGACCTCACAATTGAGAATCTAGAGAATATTCAAGGACAATTCATAGATCCTGAACCATTAATCTTTCCTCCGGAACCACCAATCATTCAAACAGAGATTGTTGAGGAACCAACCATTAAATCAGAATCCTATAGTGATTCAGATTCAACAAATTCAATTATGGAGAATCTGGAACCTCTAAGTATGGAAGACCGAATGCGAGCTAAACGCACTGGCCAAGGTCACGCAATTACTCAACCTGACATTAATGCGCCAGATTATGAAATCAAAGGACAAATTTTACACATGGTGACAAATCAATGCCAATTTAGTGGTACGCCGAAGGAAGATCCAAACGAACATCTTCGCACATTTAATAGGATCTGTACTCTATTTAAAATCCGAGAAGTTGAGGATGAACAGATATATCTCATGTTATTTCCCTGGACTTTAAAGGGAGAAGCCAAAGATTGGTTAGAATCGTTACCTGAAGGGGCGATTGATACATGGGACGTTTTAGTTGAAAAATTTCTTTAACAATTCTTTCCGGCATCTAAAGTCGTAAGACTTCAAGGAGAAATTGTTACGTTCACACAAAAGCCAAACGAAACTCTATATGAGGCGTGGACCAGATTTGGAAAGTTATTAAGAGGATGTCCGCAACATGGTTTAGATACCTGTCAAATAGTACAAATATTCTACCAAGGATGCAACATCACTACATGAAAAGACATCGATATAGCAGCTGGTGGTTCCATTATGAAGAAAACCGCAACTGATGCGTACAAAATTATTGATAACACTACTTCCCACTCACATGATTGGCACCAAGTAAAAGATATCATTAGATCATCTAAAGCAGCTAGAGACGATTCTAGCCATGACTTTGATTCCATTTCAGCAAAGATAGATGCTGTCGAGAGACGAATGGAAAAGATGACTAAGGATATACACTCAATACGAATTAGTTGTGAGCAGTGTGAAGGACCACATTTGACAAAAGATTGTTTCAATATTGAACTAACAATGGAACAAAGAGAGAATGTTTCATACATAAACCAAAGTCCTGGAAATAATTATCAGAATAATTATCAACCGCTAAGACCGATCTACAATCAATACCAGAATTATAACCGAAATGTTCCATACAACAACCAACAAGGTCCTAGTAATCAACAAGTATCCTACAATACTTACAATCAGCAAAGACCTATTTTTCAAAACAAACTACCACAAACCGATGATAAAAAGCCAAATTTAGAAGATATGATGTCGAAGCTAGTTGATTCTCAAACACAATTTTTCACATCTCAGAAACAAACCAATGAACAAAATGCTCAATCATTTAGAAATCAACAAGCTTCTATTCAAAATTTGGAACAAGAAGTAAGTAACCTAGCAAGGTTAATAGGTGAAAGAAAATCGGGAAGTCTACTAAGTGATACAAATGCTAACCCCCGAAATGAAACCGCTAAAGCCATTACCACAAGAAGTGGTATTACACTTAAACCACCTGAAATGCCTGTAATTTCTGATGAATCTATTCCTACTCCACAAGAACCACAACCTGATCAAGATAAGGAAAAAGAACCGGTAGTTGAAAAGGTTAATGAAGATAACACAGTTAAGGCTAAACCTTATGTTAAACCATATCAACCACCACTTCCTTACCCAAGTAAAATGAGAAAAGAGAGACTTGAAGCCGAGCAATCCAAATTTTTGGATATGTTTAAACAGATAAATGTAAATCTTCCTTTCATTGATGTGATATCAGGAATGCCTAGATATGCTAAATTTCTGAAAGATCTAATCACAAATAGAAAGAAAATGGAAGAACTTTCAGCTATTACAATGAATGCTAATTGTTCTGCAGTGCTGTTGAATAAGATACCAGAAAAACTTTCAGATCCAGGAAGTTTCACAATTCCATGTTTTTTTGGGTACTCTTAGTTCAATAGAAGCATTGGCAGATTTAGGTGCTAGTATAAATTTAATGCCGTATTCATTATACGCTGAACTAGACCTTGGAGAATTGAAACCAACAAGAATAAGTATACAACTAGCCGATCGATCAGTAAAATATCCTAGAGGGATAATGGAGAACATGCTAGTTAAAGTTGGTACTTTAGTATTTTCAGTAGATTTTGTTATTCTGGACATGGAAGAAGATTCTCGAGTACCTCTCATATTAGGAAGACCATTCTTAAACACGGCCAAAGCAATAATAGACGTGTTTGGTAAGAAACTGACCCTAAGTATACAGGACGAGAGTGTTACCTTTTCAGTTGATAGAGCCATGCAACAACCGCAATCTGCAGATGATACATGTTATTATATTCAAACTATAGAATCACATGCAGAATTGTTAGAAGAATTTCTAGAATTACAAGGAACAGGAGAATGTTCTATAGGAGAAGGAACTGAACCAATTGATGAAACTGAAATGTTAGCTACACTTATGGCTAATGGATATGAACCAACAACAGAAGAAATTCAAATGCTAAAAGAAGAAGATAGATATCGATATAAATCATCGATAGAAGAACCACCGACATTAGAGTTAAAGCCACTTCCAAACCATTTGGAATATGCTTATTTACATGGTGAATCTGAATTACCTGTAATTATATCGTCTTCTCTTTCTGAAAATGAAAAATCTCAACTTATTTCTGTGCTAAAAGCTCATAAACCAGCTATTGCATGGAAAATTCATGATATTAAAGGAATAAGTCCTTCGTATTGCACACATAAAATCCTTATGGAAGAAGGTCATAAAACGTATGTGCAACTCCAACGAAGACTAAATCCTAATATGCAAGATGTTGTTAAGAAAAAAATTATTAAACTGCTTGATGCAGGTTTAATTTATCCAATCTCTGATAGTCCATGGGTAAGCCCAGTTCAATGCGTGCCTAAGAAGGGTGGCATGACTGTCATCAAAAATGAAAAAAATGAGCTTATTCCTACTAGGACTGTAACAGGATGGCGTGTTTGTATTGATTATAGAAAATTAAATGACGCCACCATAAAAGATCACTTTCCCTTACCTTTCATTGATCAAATGTTGGAAAGATTAGCCGGAAATAGTTACTATTGTTTTCTTGATGGTTTTTTCGGATATTTTCAAATTCCAATAGCACCCGAGGACCAAGAGAAAACCACATTCACGTGCCCTTATGGTACTTTTGCTTACAAACGCATGCCATTTGGACTTTGCAATGCCCCTGCAACCTTTCAAAGGTGCATGATGGCAATTTTTCACGACATGATAGAAGAATGCATGAAAGTTTTCATGGATGACTTTTCAGTCTTCGGTGATACATTTGAATCATGTCTAGTTAATCTTGAACTAATGCTTATTAGATGCGAACAATCAAATCTAGTACTTAATTGGGAGAAATGCCATTTCATGGTTAAAGAAGGCATCGTTCTTGGTCATAAAATTTCAAAGGAAGGAATTGAAGCGGATAGAGCTAAAGTAGATGTAATTGCTAAACTTCCACATCCCACCAATATTAGAGGAGTTAGGAGTTTTCTAGAGCATGCCAGTTTTTACCGACGTTTCATAAAAGATTTTTCTAAAATTGCTACTCCTATGAATAAACTCCTAGAAAAGGACGCTCCATTTATTTTTTCAGATGAATGTATCAAATCTTTTAATATTCTTAAAGAAAAACTCACTAATGCGCCGATCATGATAACTCCAAATTGGAATCTACCGTTTGAACTGATGTGCGATGCAAGTGATTTTGCAATGGGAGCCGTTTTAGGACCAAGGATTGAAAAACGATTTCAACCTATTTATTATGCTAGTAAGACGTTACAGGGAGAACAAACGAATTATACAACTACTAAAAAAGAACTCCTTGCTATTGTCTTTGCTTTTGACAAATTTGGATCATATCTCGTTCTAGCAAAAACGATGGTCTATACCGACCATTCTGCTCTTAGATACCTATTTACAAAACAAGATGCCAAACCAAGATTAATCCGTTGGATCTTACTCTTACAAGAGTTTGATATTGAAATCCGAGATAAAAAGGGAGCAGAAAATCTCACCGCTGATCATCTTTCTCGTCTTGAAAATCCCGAATTAGAAGTTCTAAATGAATCAGCTATACAAGACAACTTTCCTGATGAATATCTATTGAAGATAGATTATAATGAAATTCCATGGTTTACAGACTATGCAAACTATTTAGTATGTGGATTCCTTAAAAAAGGATTATCGTACCAAAAACGAAAGAAATTCTTTAGTGATATAAAACACTATTTCTGGGAAGATCCACATTTGTTTAAAAGTTGTCCCGATGGAATAATACGCCGATGTGTATTCGGAGATGAAGCTAGTCAAATTTTAAACCATTGTCACACAGGACCAACAGGAGGGCATTATGGGCCTCAACTCACAGCAAAAAAAGTTTACGATGCTGGATTCTATTGGCCTACAATTTTCAAAGACGCACACCTTCTTTGCAAATCCTGTGATGCTTGTCAAAGGGCCGAAAAAATAAGTCAACGTGATGAAATGCCACAAAATGTCATTCAAGTATGTGAAGTATTTGACATTTGGGGTATTGACTTTATGGGTCCATTTCCAAAATCTCATAATAATCTCTACATTCTCGTTGCCATTGATTATGTATCTAAATGGGCGGAAGCACAAGCTCTCCCAACTAACGATGCACGATTTGTAGTCAACTTTTTAAAACGTCTTTTTGCAAGGTTTGGAACACCGAAAGCGTTAATAAGTGATCGGGGTACTCATTTATGTAATAATCAACTTGAGAAAGTTCTCAAAAGATATGGAGTAACTCATAAAATCTCCACTGCTTATCATCCACAAACAAGTGGACAAGTTGAAAATACCAACCGAGCATTAAAACGTATTCTTGAGAAAACCGTATGATCAAATCCGAAGGAATGGTCCATTAAATTGGAGGATGCACTCTGGGCTTTTTGAACAGCCTACAAAACTCCAATTGGTACCACATCTTTTAAACTCGTTTACGGAAAAGCATGTCTTCTTCCAGTAGAAATTGAACACAAAGCATTTTGGGCTTTAAAGACATGTAATCTTGATTTACATGAAGCCGGACGTTTACGATTAAGTCAACTAAACGAATTAGAAGAATTAAGACATGAAGCATACGAAAATTCGTTAATCTATAAGGAAAGAACGAAGAAATGGCATGATAAAAGAATCAGAAGTTCAAAAGAATTTAAGGAAGGAGACAGAGTTCTTCTTTTCAATTAACGATTCAAGCTATTTCCTGGAAAATTGAAATCAAGATGTTCTGGACCATTCATAGTCAAAAGAGTTTTCCCATACGGAACAAAAGAGTTAATAAATTCAAATGGGATTGAATTTAAAGTTAATGGTCACTGAGTTAAACATTACATACATGGTCCGATGGAAGTTGACAATGAAGTCAATCATAATTTCACCACCCAAGAAAACCCTTAAAATGAAAACATAAATATGTTATCAACAACATATGAAAAATCAAAATTGGAAAATAGAGAGGATTCAAATTGGAGTGATGAAGAAGAATTCTTATACAAACCTCCCATTCCAAGAAACGAAGAAAAATATGAAAAAGAAGTTCAAATAGAAGTGAAAGAACCAAGAAAAGAACACCCGAAAAAGGTTTACAAACCAACTCGACTTACTAAAGCAGGAGACCTGGGTGAATTTATCATTTCTTGCTTGCTTAATGATGGTGCTGTATATAATGGACTCGCAGATTTAGGAGCAAGTGCAAATATTATGCCTCTTTCCTTATACAAAAGATTAGGTATGGGTAAATTAAAACCAACCAAAATAGGGGTTCAATTATTTGACCTAACCATTAAACACCCGATTGGAATAGCAAATAATTTACTTGTTAATGCGGGAAGTTTGACCTTTGTTGCAAACTTCATAGTGATTAATATGGAGGAAAACCTTGATATTCCTCTAATTTTAGGTCGCCCATTTTTAGCAACCACCGAGGCATTCATTGATGTAAGAGAAGGTAGAATGACACTTAGGGATGGTGATAAATCGATCACCTTTGTGAACCAAAAGTTTAGATCTCCACCAACCAAAACTGTTAAACCAATAAAAACGAATAAGTGTGGGGAAGATGAAGAAACACTTAATGATGATCCAATCACAAAGAACCCCGTTGATGATACGAAATTAGATGAACCCGTTTTTAACAGTTCAACGAAGAAACTTTATAAACGAATTCACGATGCTAGGATTAAGTTATGTAACCGATTAATAACCAATTTATCGCCAAAAGAAAAGGCGATGTTAGTTGAATTTGTGAAAGTTACGGAGGAAATCAACAAATGGATTGAAGTAAAAGTCAAAGATATACAAGTTATTGATGATCCAATTGAAAATAACGTTAATCACAATTTCAACTAAGTGTGGGGAGGTTCGAATCTTTTTAGGGTAATATGTATTTCTGTTAGAGTTAGATTTTCTGTTTTCGTGTAGTTTTCGAGAATGGAACCCGAATGGTCTTTCCCTAGCAGACCCTAAAGAACTAGTCTTCTCCCCCAATTCTGAATTTTTATTTTTTTTAGGTTTTACGAGATGAAGACTTCCTGTGAATTAAACCATGGTCTAATGCTACACGCTTTGATCACTAAACGTAATAATGACACCCTTCCAAGTGAATTGGTATCATTAATCAGAGGTAAATTGGATAGAGTAAGAAAAGAATCCAGGAACGGAAATTATAAGTTACAGTTTGGTAAAGGAAAATCAAAATTCGCAGCGAAAAGAAGAGCACGACACCTTGAAAGATGTCACAAATGCGGAAAATGGTCACACGAAGGAAAATGTTCGACGAATCAGACATATTCCAATACCGAATTCGTTACTTTATGCAGAGATGGACCGTTCATATGTTTCAAAGAAAAAACATTGAATGCTCGAGGTTACGCCTATGTAGCTATGGAAAACCAATTAGTCCGACTATCTTATGAGTGGGCTAAAGCAGGTCACTAAGAATTCTATTTCACAGGTAAGTATGAACAGTTTTTATTTTTATTTTTATTGCTTTTAACCTTTTAATAATAAACGCTAAATAGTTCGCTATAAAGTATTAAATTGGTATTCAATAAAATTAGGTTTTGCGACCGAAATTATTGATATCATACAAAAAATTACTACATCACTGTGAAATTTACCGTTTATTCTTAAGGTATAAATATCTTTAATCAATCAACCCAAAATATTTCAGAAATTCGTCAGGAGTAAAACTAGGTAATATAGCCGAAATTACTTTACCGAAAATAGGGGCGTATATTTTTGATAATATTTTATTGATTAAAGTGGGATAAAAGACCAAAAAGATTTTTAATTTTATTTTTACTTTATTTTTAAAATTAATATTAAATTAATATTGTAAACCTTTTAAAATTAATATATTTAAATTTGTAAATATTTGAAAAATTAATATTTTTAATATAAGTTTGTATGTATAAAATCAAAAATATAATAAAAATTTGGTGTGAATTTTTAATTTTCATAATATGAATTTTTAATTTTATGCATTTTAAATTTAAGTTTGGTGTGAATTTAAAAACAAAAATTTACTTTATTTCGCTAAGTTAAAAATTGATTTCTAAAAATTCGTCGTGAGTTGAAGACTAGGTCGTTGAACCAAAATTGCTCTACCCAAGGGAGGGACGAGAACTTTTATTATCATTATTTTTAATCTTATTGAATTAAAGTATGCCAAAAACATTTAAAAAACCCAAAAATCTTTGCTTTTAAAACTGAGCTTTGAATTGACCAATTTTAAAATTTTGTCGAGGGACGGACTAGGACAACGATCCGAAACGCCCTCATCCTAAAAAGAAACAAAATTTTAATTTTTAATTAATTATATGTTTTATTAGTATAAGATTTTTCAAAAAAAAAAAAAAGGGAAAAATCACTGTTCCCGGTGTAGTGACCCGAACTTTTCCATGTTTATATATATTAATTGAGATTGATATTTACATGATTAAATGTTTCTAACATGTTAAGCAATCAAACTTGTTAAGACTTGATTAATTGAAATATGTTTCATATAGACAATTGACCACCCAAGTTGACCGGCGATTCACAAACGTTAAAACTTGTAAAAACGACATGACGATATATATATGGATATACATATGGTTAACATGAGATTATGATAAGTAAGTATCTCCATAAGTATATTAACAATGAGTTATATACATATAAACAAGACTACTAACTTAAGGATTTCGAAACGAGACATATATGTAACGATTATCGTTGTAACGATATTTAAATGTATATATATCATATTAAGATATATTAATATATCATAATATCATGATAATATAATAATTTAACATCTCATTAGATATAATAAACAATGGGTTAACAACATTAATTGAGATCGTTAACTTAAAGGTTTCAAAACAACACTTACATGTAACGACTAACGATGACTTAACGACTCAGTTAAAATGTATATACATGTAGTGTATTTAGATGTATTAAAATACTTTTGGAAGACTTCAATACATATATCAAAACACTCATACTTAACGAAAATGGTTACAGTTACTTTTCCATTCTTTTCTTTCATCAAGAATTCTAGTCGTATTCTTACCCGTATTATACACAGCTTCAAAACGTACTTACTATGAGTATATACCAATAGGAACTAGCATGGGATTCCACTCTTGATTATGTCATGTATGACTAATCAATTTTAACTTCTACTATGAGCTAGTCAACTAACTAGAACTCCTTTTAACCCCACTCACCACTCACCAATTACCACTCATCATTCACTCCATTTCACTTTCAATTCTCTTTCTAATTCTCTCTCAACACACACACACTATTATGAACGTATTTTTCCAGTATTTAATCAACATCTTCATCAAAAATCACTTCAAGAATCAAGCTATAATCATCATAGGAAGAACACTTCAAAAATCCCTTCAAGTTTACTAATTTACTTCCAAGCTTTCTAATCCATTCCAAGTAATCATCTAAGATCAAGAAACCTTTGTTATATACAGTAGGTTATCTTTCTTATTTAAGGTAATATTCATATTCAAACTTTGATTCAATTTCTATAACTATAAACTATCTTAATTCGAGTAAAAATCTTACTTGAACTTGTTTTTGTGTCATGATCCTACTTCAAGAACTTTCAAGCCATCCAAGATCCTTTGAAGCTAGATCATTTCTTGTCACTTCCAGTAGGTTTACCTACTAAACTTGAGGTAGTAATGATGTTCATAACATCATTCGATTCATATATATAAAACTATCTTATTCGAAGGTTTAAACTCGTAATCACTAAAACATAGTTTAGTTAATTCTAAACTTGTTCGCAAACAAAAGTTAATCCTTCTAACTTTAAAATTAACTACACACATGTTCTATATCTATATGATATGCTAACTTAATGATTTAAAACCTGGAAACACGAAAAACACCCTAATTGACGCGAATCCTAAAGATAGATCTATTGGGCCTAACAAACCCCATCCAAAGTACCGGATGCTTTAGTACTTCGAAATTTATATCATATCCGAAGGGTGTCCCGGAATGATGGGGATATTCTTATATATATGCATCTTGTTAATGTCGGTTACCAGGTGTTCACCATATGAATGATTTTTATCTCTATGTATGGGATGTGTATTGAAATATGAAATCTTGTGGTCTATTGTTACGATTTGATATATATAGGTTAAACCTATAACTCACCAACATTTTTGTTGACGTTTAAAGCATGTTTATTCTCAGGTGAATACTAAGAGCTTCCGCTGTTGCATACTAAAATAAGGAAAAGATTTGGAGTCCATGTTTGTATGATATTGTGTAAAAACTGCATTCAAAAAACTGATTTCGATGTAACATATTTGTATTGTAAACCATTATGTAATGGTCGTGTGTAAACAGGATATTTTAGATTATCATTATTTGATAATCTACGTAAAGCTTTTTAAACCTTTATTTATGAAATAAAGGTTATGGTTTGTTTTAAAAATGAATGCAGTCTTTGAAAAACGTCTCATATAGAGGTCAAAACCTCGCAACGAAATCAATTAATATGGAACGTTTTTAATCAATAAGAACGGGACATTTCACCCGGACACCATGTGATCGCATGGGGTTTGCCTTGAATATCCATGCGATCGCATGGATAGAAAAAACTGGCCAGAAACAAGTACCAGCGAGTTCTGTCTCTGCACCACTCCACACACACACATACGCGAATATCTCCCAAAACCCTCTCAAATTTCATCATTTTTTCACCAAAATTCACCAAATTTCATCCTACAATCCGCTATAATCATGCCTAGATTCGGATTCTTCAACAAAAATGTAAAAATTACAACCCTAAACTCATAAATTTTTTAGTTTTTGTGATAATTACCAATATTTTACCTAATGCAATTTTGTTAATTTCTAGTGTAATTAGTGTTAAATTGATAGTATTTTATGCATGTATAACCTAGATTGATGCTATTTAACATGATTTGAAGCCAAAAACTTCAAATTTTTTAGAAATCTAGGGTTTGTGTTCTTGAGCAATTTGGGGCTTTTTGATATAAACAGGTTATGGCCGATTTGTGTCATGAATTATTGCTAAATTAAGTAGTGTAACATGTTTAGGTAGCTAAATGATCCAAACTTTGATCCTAAACATGATTTTTGAAGATTAAAGTGGACTTTTTAGGTACAAAATTCATGAACTTGATTAATTAGATATAATTGCCATTTGAGACTTGTTTAATTGCTAGTAAAGGTTGTTTTAACATGTTTTTTTAAGTTAAATGCTTATGAACTTTGTATGCATTTTCATATGTGCTTATTTGAAAAAGTGTAGAATTGTAAAAAATCTGAAAATGTGTATAAGTTTAATTTTGATTGAACATGTTATTGTGGTTAATTTAAATTGTTATTTTGCTACCACTAATGCATATTTGGATGCACAAATTTTGTGTTTAATGTGTTTTGCAGAAAACCGATACTGCTGGTGCTTCATCATCATCTAGACAACTACAACAAGAACCTGAACCAGAATATGAGCCGCAATACGAGCCAAAACCCGAACAAGAACCACAACAGGAACAACAACATCAGCCTGATCAACACGTACCTTATTATGATCCACTATAGTTTGTTAATGAATTCATAGTAGTTCCAATGCATCCGCCAGTAGAATACCCAACGATTCCTGAACACACGTTGCATCCTAATCTGAGATTCGGCAGAAGCTGGAGAGATTACCCGGCATATCAAAGTAATAAATTCAAATTAGTAACGAAAGATGTAGAGGTGCCTAGGGTAATTGATTGGGATCCTTTAAAAAGGGTACATCTAGCTGACAGTGTTAGACTGCTACTGATTCAAAGGTATGGCAGTTCTTCTTTTACCGATTGGGAACGTCTATTCACCATTCGTAGACCTGTACATAAGGAATGGTGTGTTGAGCTGATGAGTACTATAGCATTAAATGTAGATGTAGATATATTAGATGATAGAAGTTTTCTTAGATTTATACTTGGCCGTAGGATGTACAGGATGTCCATGCTGGACATGGCCAGGGCTTTGCAGATATATACGCCCGCTGAATTACTACTACCCGATTGTATGAATTTGATTTATCGTGGTGAAAGGGTAGATAGGAATTTTGATGCGAATGCCGTCTGGAGGCGTATGTCAGATTATAATGTTTTTGGGCGGGCAGGAACACAAACCTACTTACATATTAACAGAGCCGAGCTTCGTATAATTCATAGATTTTTGGCTAACTCGATTACACAGAGAGGTCACAACAAGGAAAAATTGACCTTACATGATTTATTTTACCTAAAGTGTATTCGACACCCAAGAGGCTTTGTTAATATCCCTTACTGTGTTGGTTTTTATTTGTCTAAGATGGTGGAAGGAATACAGGAAGGGGGAATAATTGGAGGAGGTATTTTTGTGACTCTCATTGGAGAGTATTTAGGTGTAGATAAGGACCAAGGGGGTCCACTTTTGAAATGTAGGAAACAGGTTGAGCTTTTAAGATTGAGGGTTTATGCTGGTGCTAAGGTATTAAAGAGTAGACGTAACCAGGCAATACCCTATGAAGGTAGTCATCCTCAGGTAGAGAGAGGCTCAGATGAGGAGATGGAGGAAGCATATGACATTAGGGATGTCATTCGGGAGGCTATGACTGATGTCTACCAGCGTGTAGATGAGGTAGACATGACAAACGCGGAGAGATTTCGTCAGATGGAGCAGTAGCAAGCCCGGAATGATTACGAGCATTCTAGGCAACGACAGCATGATAGATGGGACTATCATCAGCATCAGATTATGAGCCGGCTGTCACCTCAGGATCACTACGTTCCGACCCGACCCGCTTACTATCCTCCACACCAGCCCGAGATTAGACCACCATATACTCTCTACGACCCTAACCAGGCCTACCAGTACACCTATCACCAACCATGGAACCCGAACGACGACATGAACTGGAACCCCTATCCAGATTGATTTAGTTCCTGTTGGTAATTTTTATGACTTTTATTTTTATTATTTCTGTTTGTTTATGTTTAAACACATTATATTATGATACTTTTAATGTTTAATATTTTTATTTTGTACTAATATTTCATATTTGATTCAAAAGTGGGATTTTAAGTCCCATTTCAAATTACCATGCATATTTATATTTGTATGTATGTATGTATGTATATTGTCAATTGTACACAACAGGGTAAAACAGCGCATTTTCAAAGACTGGCATTAAGTTCAGCAAAAGCTACTAATTTTGACGATAAAACGAAAAACAAATGTGATGTAACAACAAGATGGAATGAATAAATGATGTGCACCATTTATCATTCAGCAAACAAACGCCAATATGTTTGGAAACTTTGGTAAAATTTAATCATTTTTCTACGCTAAACACCCTCAATAATTTAAATTGTTACTAATTTCTTGCAATTGAGGGAATTGCAAGATCTTAAGTGTGGGAAGGAATTAAATTCTTTCGGATTTAAAATTTTTTTGACTTATACACTTAATTACCATTAGAAATACTAGTAACGCAGTAGTTGTATTAGAATCTGGTGCTCTCTGATAATAAAGAACAGCCCTAGTCTTATATACTAACTACCTAATTCTAGTAAAATTTTTCAAAATTTTCAATTAAATAAACTCAAAATCATGTTTATACATATTTTTAAACGATAAAACTAGGTGTTAACACCGAAATTATTGTTACCTCGGAAAGGACATAAATTGAGAAACAAACCAAAATGTTAGAATTCATTTAAAATGGAATAGAGGACAATAAAAAGGCGAAGAAAGGAAAATAGAAGCCAAGTGTGGAAAAAATTTACCAAGTTATTTAAAACATATATCACATATTTTTGTACAAATAACTGAAGATACTTTTGTTTTGGACAATTTTATCAGTTTTACCCTATTTACTGTAATATATTTGAAAGAAAGATGGATCTACACGATGAATCAATTCCATCATTAAAAGGAAGTAAGTCTTCCGAAAAAGACACGCACTTCTTAATTTAGGTCATGAAGTTGTCGTCCAGACCAGCTGTAGGTTGACGAAAAATCTAGAAAAGTCATCTCTAAAATCAGCAGGAAATCCACGAACCTCAGCATCAAACAGGGTCGCCAAGTGGTCAGACTTATCCTAACCATGAGAGGATCTGTCTCGTAAAATGGGGAGGGCGCCGTGCAAATTAGCTTGATAAGACTAATGAATCAGACCTCCAGAAAAGGATAATCTCCTTAAAGATCAAAAATCAGCTTTTAAGATTGATATTACTCAATCATTGAGATTGACTTTTAAAGATTGAGAATTACAAACTCATGGAATTCAATGATATCTAAACTCGAGCTTGAACGAGAAAATATTTTGATCAAAATTACAAACCGATTTGTTTTCTGAAAACCCATTTTTAATGCGTTCATTACCATTGAACGTAAAATCCTAGGAATTCACCTGGAATTCGTTAGGTCACCTGAACAAAATCGGGTGTCAACCGTAAGAACGGTGGTTGCATAGTATGGTCGAAGACAGGACCTTGTGCCAAACCGAAAAATTATAAGGGTGATCTTTACTATTGCTCCTACCAAGGATAGTAATTGCATTCGACACGTTATAGACCATAATTAAAAGCATGTCAGGGGACATTGCCTTAACAGTTGCTTGTTCAACGCTTTCCTTTACAACCGGACGGTAGTTTACCGAAAGGTAATATACGGAGCAAGTATACTGGACGTGCTGCTTTCCCAATACAAGGTTAGCAAGTTGGTGACACAAAACCGCAAGTTTTGAGCTAAAGTTTTCAATTCTGAAACCTACCAAACCCACAAAAATAATTTGCAAACACCGGTGAAGGGTTATTCCGGAAAACTTATCTAGGGTAAAAGCTAGATTAAATTTTCAAAAGATCAAATGTTTTCATAAAGATCCAATTTCCTTAAAGGATCTAAATTTTTATAGTCATGTGGGACTGTAAACCACAACGTTACTACCATTGTTTATACCGCCGTATAGAAATCACTGATGTACAAAGTGTGAAGAATAAAGAAGTGATTCTAGTATTTTTATTTCAAGACTATATTGCTTGAGGACAAGCAACGCTCAAGTGTGAGAATATTTGATAATGCTAAAAATGAACATATATTTCATAGCATTATCCCTCAAGAAAGACAAGCTTTTAGTTGCAATTGTTCTATTTACAAGTGATATTCGTTTAAATAATAAAAGGTGAAGACAAAAGACAGATTCGACGAATTGAAGACGCAAACGACCAAAAAGCTCAAAAGTACAAAGTACAATCAAAGTGGTTCAAATTATTGATGAGAAACGTCTCAAAATTACAAGAGTACAAGACGCTAGCCTTCCTAACAAAAGAAGTCAAAGATGTTTTAGTTACTGCAACAGCCTTCCATTACAAGAGTTTACGCTTTGAAAGTGAGGCATATCTTGAGTACGATCTATAGATTCCCCCCAATCCCAACGAGAATAGAAGCGAGTAGCTTCCGTCTTGGCTTGTATATATATATATATATATATATATATATATATATATATATATATATATATATATATATATATATATATATATATATATATATATATATATATATATATATATATATATATATATATATATATATATATATAGGAGGCCTTTTCTCTATCTGCTTCTTCCTCTCCCCAGGAATGAACAATTGGAAAAAGAAAAAGATTATATATATATATATATATATATATATATATATATATATATATCTTTTTTGTTCATAGATAGATATAGAATATTAGAGGCGCCTCGCCGTCTTTGATTGGATGGAAATAGATATACAAGATATTAAATTGTACGAAAGGACGTTCGAAAATCCGGAACAGGAACCAAAGTCAACTCTCAATGCTCGACGCAACGGACTAAAAATTACAAGTCAACTATGCACATACATATAATATAATATTTAAATAATTCTTAAAATTATTTATATATTATATATTATATTTAAAAACCGTCGGCAGAAGAAACAAGCTCATGTGAGCTGGAAAAGCAGGCCATGCGATCACATGGCCTGGCAGTTACAAAGCCATGCGATCACATGGTGAATAGTACCAGGCCACATTCCTATAAAAGCATGCTCTGGTCGACTGATATATCCATCATCCATATCTCTATCTATATACGTAAATATATATATTATATTTATATTATAATTTTAATTTTAATTTTAAATTCTAATAATAAGGGTATGTTAGCGAATGTTGTAAGGGTGTAAGTCAAAATTCTGTCCGTGTAACGCTACACTATTTTTAATCACTGTAAGTTATGGTTAATGTTAATTTTAATTTAATGTCTCGTAGGTAAGTTATTATTATGCTTATTTAATGCCGAAGTAATCGTGATGTTGGGCTAAATATTAAAATTGGGTAATTGGGCTTTGGATCATAATTGGGGTTTGGACAAAAGAACGACACTTGTGGAATTTGGACTATGGGCAATTAATGGGTTTTATATTAACTAAATGATACCTCGTTAATTTAATATATAGACTTATAATTTGACGTATTTATATATAACCACATACGCTTAACTGGGCACGGTGGGCGGGATATCTATAAATACCAATAATTGTTCATTTTACCGGACACGGAACTGGATTAATAGTTAATAGACTTGTTGAAACAGGGGTGGATTACATTCAAGGGAAATTGGTGTAATTGTTAACAAAGTAGTAAAACCTTGGTTTACACGCAGTCGATAACCTGGTGTATTCATTAAACAAAGTATTAAGACCTTGTTACAATTCGAATCCCCAATTAGTTGGAATATTTGACTTCGGAAATAAGAATAATTTGACGAAGACTTCCGCATTTTATGATTATGACTGATGGACTATTATGGACAAATCCGTATGGACATATTGAATAATCCAGGACAAAGGACAATTAACCCATGGAAATAAACTAAAAACAACACATCGAACATCATGATTACGGAAGTTTAAATAAGCATAATTCCTTTATTTCATATTTAATCTCCTTTATTTCATATTTAATTGCACTTTTAATTATCGCACTTTTTATTTTATTTAATTACACTTTTAATTATCGTACTCTTAAATTATCGCAATTTTATTTTATCGCACTTTTATTTATCGCAATTTCATTATCATTATTTACTTTACGCTTTAAATTAAGTTATATTTATTTTTAATATTTTACATTAGGTTTTAACTGCGACTTAAGTTTTAAAATCGACAAACCGGTCATTAAACGGTAAAAACCCCCTTTTATAATAATAATGCTACTTATATATATTTTTGTATTTTTACAATTACAAGTTTTTAAAAATATAGCGTTAAGCTTGTTTAAAAGATCCCTGTGGAACGAACCGGACTTACTAAAAACTACACTACTGTACGATTAGGTACACTTCCTATAAGTGTTGTAGCAAGGTTTAGGTATATCCATTCTATAAATAAATAAATATCTTGTGTAAAATTGTATTGTATTTAATAGTATTTCGTTGTAAAATTATTACTATTTCCTAGTACACCTCGCACACATCAACAATTTACATGTTTTAATTTTTATATCTATATACAATATCAAAATAATAAGATTCATAATACGTGTTTAATATTAATATTAATATTTATTTTGATTCAAGTAATTGTAACATTATTAATATAATAATTATATTTTAACTTGTAATTAAGTTTAATATATTTTCAGTTATTATTTCATATCCACCGATTATATATTTTATTGAATCCTTAAATTTATTAATTATTTATATATTACAATATATATATAATATTACCTTTTTATAGTATTCGTTTATATTTACATATTTATTTACAAATAATGTTCATGAATCGTCAGAAGTTGTCAAGGTCAAATGATTTCATAAAAATAGTTCAAACTTTTTGAGATTCAATATTACAGACTTTGCTTATCGTGTAAGAAACACATAAAGATTAAGTTTAAATTTAGTCGAAAATTCTCGGGTTGTCACAGTACCTACCCGTTAAAGAAATTTCTTCCCGAAATTTGAGTGAGGTGGTCATGGCTAATAATAAAAATGTTTTCATGACGAATATGAGTTGATAAGTAGAGTTTTATCATTATTAAGTAATATGGATAAAACAATTCGATTATTCGTAGAGTACGAGTGAAACTATCACTAAAGAGTGAAATGAGAAAATAAAGTTTCGTCATATCTTTTGACGTAGATAGGGTTGATTTCCAGAGTTTAAGGGATTTAAAGAAAATCTTTGAAATCTAAAAGATCTGATTCTTCGAGATTTAAGGAAATTAGGATCTCTTTAATTAAATGCAGTGATCTGCCTCGATTACCCTGTCTGATATTTCCATTATAAATTAAACTCTTCCGTTCTATTATTCTCATCATTCTTATACTTTCTTTCCCAGTTCCTACATCCCAAGAATGTGAAAATGCTAAATCCAGTTCTAATCCTTGATATTTTCCTAATTATCATTTATGTCCTCCTTCTTTTCAATTCTTCCACCAAACAAATCTGTTTACTTTTACTATTACTTTGGGGTGATACTATTCTTAATTCTACCGTGTCTTTATATTGCTATTCGTATTAATATCCACAGTTTGTATCCTCCGTGTTGTTATTGGGCTTTATGTGCTCCCTTATACTTCGAAGTCTTTGCTTCGGTTTTCTATAATCATTGTCATCCCCAGTTAATGCTCTCTTTTATTTTCTACGATTTATACCCCAATTTCTATTTTGGAGTTTTGTCCCTTCGTTTCTTCTTCTTGTAACTAAGCATTGCTTGTAATGGTCCAGAATTCGCAGACATGAATTTCGGAATGAACATTGTTAATGTTCTAAGAAGAAAATGGTAATAGTATAATCTGACTTGTCAAATTACCAGAATTCAAGGAAAAGATAGGACTATCAAGAAAGACATGTTCTTGATATGTTTATAGGTTAGACAGAATGTAAGAGTCGTGTACATGACACATGATGACGTTATGATCTATGAATCATCACGTTTCATTTAAAAACTCAGCATGACTTACTGTAATATAATCACATTGATCAAGTGTCATTATATTATACTAACTCATGCATCAGTTTCCAACATTACTTCAATAACATTCATATTTCAAACTCTACGTTTTTCAGAGATTTAAAAACTAAAACAGTTTTCTTTTATGATATAACACAGATAGCGTGGAGAGATTATTAATATTGGACGAGAATATTTATGAAGATATCTTCAGATATATTGAGGATATTAATAAAGAAAGATACGATGATATCTTAGAATTTCAGAATTAAATTGTGATGAAGAAATTCGTTCACGATGATTTTAAGCAATTTAGAAATAAGGTATTCGCTAAAGATTTCATCAGAAACAGAATCATCAGGACTCTTTGAAGGTAGATTTAGTCTTTGTGATTTGTTCATAGCCTCCTGCATGGTTTTGCTCAATCCGTTTTCCAGTTCCAAACATTCTCTTTTTATTTCTGAACTTTACCAACACATTATTCTTTATCATCAAACTTTTGACTGTTAAGGTAGTCTTAAGTTTTCACTGCTTCATCAGCTTTTTCAAAACTCGAAAAACTGATTCATAGGCTAGAGTGCTTTTTCAGAATTTCAGAATGGAATATCATAGTTCTAAGCGATAAATGTTATATAGATACATATAACTATTGTTGTGGAAACGTTGTGAGACTCACAATACAGATTTGCTGATTTTCAATAATTGGTATGTCAGTTCTTCGTTACAAGATGCGGATGAGTATATGATAGGGCTTCAATGAATAAATATAATGATTTATCGGAGAGATTTAAACTAAGAAGCAACGAGGTTGCTGGTACGCCTGCTGGTAATATGGTAGAATGTGAAAGGTTCCCCGGTAACAATAAAAGAGCACGCATATATTTCGAGGTTATAATAAGGCTTATTCGAATGAAAAGTCGAAGTTGACTTGCTGGAGCTGTCACAAAATTTGCTACTTTGAAAGGAATTACCAAGTTATTTTGGGTAATAATAACACTTAAAGGAATTAGCACACATACGTGTTAAACGTTTACTCAGGTTCCGAGTGTTTTCAGGAGCATAACTGTATGCATCAATCTTTTCTTCCGTAGATGAAGTGCGGTTCGTTCATCCTCTCGATTGAAGTGTTTTCAAGAATTATGAAAGGTTTGAACACAGATTGGAATCGTCAAGATAAAAATGAGGTTTAAGATAAAATTAAGTGGCAAACTTGAAGAATTGTTTAGTTTCATATGTTATAATCAATATTTTAATTCATTTTTAATTGTCCAATGTTGGCAGTCCACAGTCGATAGTCCACAGTTAACAGTCCAATAATTCATATATATTTGAATATATAATATTCGAATTAATTAATACGTATCTTGACCCGTGTACATGTCTCAGACTCGATCACAACTCAAAGTATATATATTATTGTAGAATCAACCTCAACCTTGTATAGAGAACTCGATCATTACTGCATATAGAGTGTCTATGGTTATTCCAAATAATATATATATATATATATATATATATATATATATATATATATATATATATATATATATATATATATATATATATATATATATATATGCGTCGATATGATATGTCAAAACCTTGTATACGTGTCCCGATATTTAAAGTGCGTAAAAATAAATAACAGAAATTAAATGACGATAAATAAAGTGCGTAAAGTAAATAACAGAAATTAAATGACGATAAATAAAATTGCGAGAATATAAATTGCGATAAATAAACTGCGATAAATAAATTGCGATAATAAAATATAATAAGGAATTAACAGTTAGCTAGGAACAGTTAGCTAGGATTTTGTTAGCGTGGATTCTTAACAAAATTCTTCATAATTAATTTGTCTGTTTCTAACAAATTTTATTTTATCAAATGTTTTCTTCATTATGCCACTTGTTGGATTCTGATAGGTCAAAATCTGAATGTGAAATTGAATGAAAATGGTTATTCTGCGGTGAACATATACGTATATCTGTGGATGTAAGTAGAATAGTAAATGATTGTTGATTTAGATTTGAAGAATGTACAGTGTAACTTGTTAATGTGAAATCTAAATATTTCTCGAGTATTACCTACCCGTTAAAATATTTTCACCATTAACATTTTGTACGAAAGAATTTTTAATTGCAATCTTTATGAAAACATATATACATATATATTTTCTTCAGATGTAATCATGAATTTAATGAGTTAATATGATATTAAACTCATTTGATTTACCATTAGAATAAGAATATATAATCTCTAAAACATTAGAGATTACATAATTGCCATGTCGAACGAAGATAAATGATGTAGAACGTCATGTAGAACGAAGATAATCGAGGCAGGACATCATGTAGTATGATGATTATGCAAGAGGTACAGACTGTGAATTTGAGGCATGTAGTGTTAAGGATTGTGCTGCGGATGTTGTTGTTGGTGGTACTAGTGTTGCCGGTGCTGTTGTTGAAGCTGGTAAGTTTTGCACCATATTTTCCAAATTGATTACTCGAGCGTGAAGCTCGTTGACTTCTTTCATTATTCCAGGATGATTGTCAGTTCGGATGAATGAATAAGATCTAGAACTGTAGATACTACGTAATCGTTTCGAGCTATTCTGGAAATGAGGGCGAAAATGATGTTTTGGATAGCTTCGACGGTATGTGCTTCAGGTAATTCGCCAAGAGATGAATTCAGTTGGTGGAAAGGATCACCTTCTTCTCGTCTCCATTGATTAAGTTGACTACGGACTCATCAGATGAATTAGGGATGGATGATTGGTTGATTCATTCTGGTGACACTACTTTTAGAGCTTAGGTGAAACTCCATATCAGAATAGCTGTCGGAATCCGAGGAATTCGAACTGGTTGAGGGATTCATCTCGTACGATCAGATGAAGGATTTTCAATAAGAAATAGATTATAGGATGTAGATTAGTACCCTGCAATACATAATTTACATATGCATATATTATACTAAAATCCCATAAGTTACGGAGGAATCTACAGAAGCTGTCAGGCAAAGTCTATAGTAATAGATACGCTAAGATATGAATTTTTATCTGTAAACTATTCATGCAATCCAGGCAGTAAGATATGTCTAGATTAAAAATGATAAGCAAGTGATTCCCTAAGAATGATAAGCAGGTAATTTTCGACATGAAATGAAAAGCAAAACTTTTGACATGCATACATGGTCGAAGTCCAGACTCACTAATGCATCTAAACATCTATCAGTTAGACACACTAATGCAAGACCTGGTTCGCTAAGACCACCGCTCTGATACCAACTGAAGCAACCCGTCCTAATCCATCCGGACGAAGTCCATATCGATTACAAACGATTCACAATAGTTGGTTACATCGCGAGGTATTTGACCTCTATATGATACATTTTACAAACATTGCATTCGTTTTAAAAGACAAACTTTCATTACATCGAAAGTTGACAGGCATGCATACCATTTCATAATATATCCAATTATAATTGACTTAATAATAATCTTGATGAACTTGACGACTCGAATGCAACGTCTTTTAAAATATGCCATGAATGACTCCGAGTAATATCTTTAAAATGAGCAAATGCACAGCGGAAGATTTCTTTCATACCTGAGAATAAACATGCTTTAAAGTGTCAACCAAAAGGTTGGTGAGTTCATTAGTTTAACATAAATAATTATTTCCATCATTTTAATAGATCACAAGATTTTCATTTTCAGTTCTCATAAATAAACGTCCCATGCATAGAGACAAAAATATTATTCATATGGATTGAACACCTGGTAACCGACATTAACAAGATGCATATAAGAATATCCCCTATCATTCTGGGAAATCCTTCGGACATGATATAAAACAACATCGAAGTACTAAAGCATCCGGTACTTTGGATGGGGTTCGTAGGGCCCATAGATCTATCTTTAGAATTCGCGTCAATTAGTAGATCGGTTTACTAATTCTTAGGTTACCAAGCAAAAGGAGCATATTCAGCTTCGATCATTCAACCATATAATGTAGTTTCGATTACTTGTGTCTATTTCGTAAAACATTTATAAAAATTGCGCATGTATTCTCAGCACAAAAATATAAAGGGTAAAAAGGTAAATGAAACTCACCATACTCTATTTTGTAGTAAAAATACATATTACGATATTGAACAATGCAGGGTTGGCCTCGGATTCACGAACCTATATCATTTGTGTATTCATTAATACATATCTTTGTAACCGAAAAATTATATATATATATATTTATATTATTATTAATGATATAATTTTTATATTAGTAACATACATATTTTCATTATTAATATATATTCATTTTGTTATATATAAAAATATTAATTTTCGTTATGTTATATGTATTAAATATATTTTTAATACATATATATATATATATATATATATATATATATACATATATATATATATACATATATATATATACATATATATATATATACATATATATATACATATATATATATATATATATATATATATATATATATATATATATATATATATATATATATATATATATATCATCATTTGTATATTAATAGTAGTAGTTATAATAATATCAAAATAATAGCAATAGTGGTAAAAATGATAATTATTATAATACTTATTATTATTAGTAAAGATAATAATGTTAATAATTCTATTAATTATAATGAAAATGATATTTATAATAACTGCACAAACGTTAATTATAATGTTAATGGTAGTAATGATAATGATACTTAATAATTTTAACAATAATAATAATGATCATACTAGTTTTAATATAGTTATAGGTTTAAAATAATAATACTTTTAGTTATAATGATAATATTAATACTTTATAATAAAATTTAATACTAATCATAATCATATCAACAATATTAACAATGATAATATTAATACTTATGTTTAATGATATCAATAATAATTCTATGAATTTTATTAATACCACTTTTATTAATCTTGCTAAGATAACTATAATAATACTACCTAGATGATAACCTTAACAATAATAATTACATTAATAATACTTATAAAATTAATAATAATAATAATCAAGATTACACCACTTATAATTATACTAATAATAATAATACTAATACCTATAATACTTATATTAATTATAATAAATGAATAATAATAATAACAATAATAAGAATAATAATAACAATAACAATACTTAATAGTAATAATAATAATAATAATAATAATAATAATAATAATAATAATAATAATAATAATAATAATAATAAAAATATCAAATTATACCTTTAGAAGCATTAAAAACAAATAAGCTGCCCGGGAGGGGACTCGAACCCACGACCTCTCGAAACCCGACAAACATCCTAACCATTTGGACTGCTGCCCCTTTTCTGATTATATCCCATTTCTAATTCTATTTAAATGGTTTTCCTGTCTCATCTTCTTCCTTAAATTCATAAGTCGACCAGAAAATCAAACGCCCAACACAGCAACACATCGAATTGGTTTTTAGGATTAACGAAATTAATAGAAACGTGTTATTTGGGCGTCTGTAATTAACAAAAAATAAAATAAAAAATAGCTGTACTAGATGTTTTCGAAATAAAAAAAAATATACATGAACTCATACCATGATTTTAGATTTCAATACGTTTTATACAAAGTTTATAATACGAAATATGTTTCAAATCATTTTTAGAAACTACTGGATTCGTTAATTTGAATTGAAACATCACAACGAATCCGAATTTCTTGATGAACACTTGGGTTGACTTTTTGAAAATAAATCTTTGACTCGTAAATTCATCTTTGATTTAGCGAATTAAATTCTGAAAACTTGCAGATAGTTTAAACTAAAGATTCCTAACATCTCTGCACTTTTCGATTTTGAAATTGATTTAAATTCGAGCTGTTAGAAATATGAAAGCAAGAACAGGGGATGGTTGTATTTTCTTTTCTTTTTCTATTTTAATTCCTAAAAATTAGTAGCTGTAATTGATAAAGGAGATGGAGAAAATGAAGAAGTTAATTCATTGAAATCGAAAATCAGTTGTTACCTAATCTAATGGTGTTGATGGGTATAATTCGAGCCAGTACATAACAATTATATAAAAAAATAAAAAAATAAAAGTGGGAAAAAGACCTACAACTGAATTTGGCCTGTTATGAACAACAGATATCGATCATTAACATTATTAGAGACAGAATCAATCTAGTACAGTCATGATATATATAATACAGAGTTCGTACTAATTTTACTTGATTTATAGTTTTATTCATAAAATTAATTTTAATATAATTAATTCTATTGATAATAGTTAATGATAATGCTGAATATTATTAATAATAATAATAACATAATAATAATACAATTAATAATTATCCTAATAATAATAATCTTTTGAATAATAATACTAATAGTTATAATTATAATAATGTTTATAATGATATTATTAATAATAATATTAACAAATTGTATTGTTCTTTTTATAATAATATTAATAATAATAATAATAATAATAATAATAATAATAATAATAATAATAATAATAATAATAATAATAATAATAATAATAATACTAATACTAATATAACAATAATAATGATTCTTAACGATAATATATAATAATAATACTAGTAATAACAATTTACATGTTTTAAGTTTTATATCTATATACAATATCAAAATAATAAGATTCATAATACGTGTTTAATATTAATATTAATATTTATTTTGATTCAAGTAATTGTAACATTATTAATATAATAATTATATTTTAACTTGTAATTAAGTTTAATATATTTTCAGTTATTATTTCATATCCACCGATTATATATTTTATTGAATCCTTAAATTTATTAATTATTTATATATTACAATATATATATATATATATATATATATATATATATATATATATATATATATATATATATATATATATATATATATATATATATATATATATATATATATATATATATATATATATATATATATATATATATATATATATATATATAATATTACCTTTTTATAGTATTCGTTTATATTTACATATTTATTTACAAACAATGTTCGTGAATCGTCGGAAGTTGTCAAGGTCAAATGATTTCATTAAAATAGTTCAAACTTTTTGAGACTCAATATTACAGACTTTGCTTATTGTGTCGGAAACATATAAAGATTAAGTTTAAATTTAGTCGAAAATTCCCGGGTTGTCACACCCATAGCCATTTGATTTATGCTGGCTCTTACATTAGCTTGAAGAGCAGCCATGCATTGCATTACCTCCACCATTCGAACATAAGCAGAGGCATGAATTATTGTAGCCATTTACTGTTCCTGTGAATCCAACCTCTCTTCTAATACCCTATTCTCCTCATTAAGAAAAAGAAGCATGCGATTGGCAGCATCAAGTTCAGCTTGAAGACGGGCAATATGATCAGCATATTCATTATGAGAGATGATTCGCTTTTTAAGATCCTCCTCTTCTTTATGGTGTTGGACAATGGCATCCACCACTAGATCAGCAAAAGCATATACTTGTTTGAGCTGGGCTTCAATAGTGGACGTTGTAACATTCCCAGCTCTGCGAATGGCTTCAGTCATTCGATCCGTGAGAGTATCGCGGATGGTTCTCTGGATATCTGGTGAGATTCTGGCTACAGTGCGATAAACAGCCAGAGTGGAAATCGCAGCCACCTCAGTAGGATCAAAACTACTGGTTGAGGGGCGATCACTAGTAGCTACAATAGGAGTACCTCCGTGGGGAGGTGGAGGTGGAAGGTCAGAATCCGACTCATCACCATGATCACCACCATTTTTACCTTCACCCGAAGGTTTAGAACCACTGATATCCTTTGCAGCATCATCATTATCATCATCACTGAGATCCACTAGTTTGTCCCTGGAGCCAGTCACATTATCATGAATGACAGGCTCATCCTTACCAGTACCTTTATCAGCATCATCATCAGATGAAGAAGATGATGAGGAAGAAGCTGATGAATCAGAAGGCACTGGCGAATCATGAACATTTTGCATGACAAACTTACCAGTAGCAGGATCAATGATGAACTTGAGAGGCCTCCAAGTACCAGGCCATGAAGAAGCAGCTGCAGCCATACCAAAGTAATGGTAGTATGGCTGCTCATTAATTTGCTGTAGAGTGGCCAGCCTCTCATATACCTCTTCACGGGCTTGTTGGTTAAGCTGAGACAGTAGTTCAGTCAGCTCCTCTGTGGGTAACTTGCTCATTTAACTCCACTTTCATTTTTCAAGTCAGCAGTTAAAAAAGTTTTAATTAAGTTAGAGATTTCTGTTGTTTGGTCTAGAGACGCACCAGGTTCCATAGCAGCCTTCTTTTCAGAAGCAGCAGTTGAGACTGGGGCAATCTCCCATGTGGCTTGCGTGGAGCCAGCTTTAGCTCGTTTGGATTTTTCTATTACCAAGAAATAAATAAGCAACGGATTCCAATACTAGAAGTGGGAAGTCAGTATATAAGACTAGGGCTGTTCTTTGTTATCAGAGAGCACTAGATTCTAATAAAACTACTCCTTTACCAGTATGTGAGACGGTGTCTGTACTAGTTGAGGTAGCTGGCTTCTTCCTTTTAACAGCTGGCTTGCACTGTGATCCCTCCCCCTCAGCTGGTGCAACACCAGAGGCAGTCAATTGGGAAACTCCACCTTGAGCAGCTAGATACTCAAGCATTGCTGGTGTCAAGGCAGTATATAGAGCAGTTGGTTTATCTTTCGGCATCCCCCTAGCTTTAAAGGCGGGTCAAATGATTCATCAGCAATCTGCTGGTAAGCATCACCCAGCTCATTTTCAAATAAAAGGCTCAAGAAACTTGGAAAGGGGATTAAATGTGTTCTTTTGGGTGCAAGCACCATTTCCCTTAACCTGAGGTAGATCTCAGCTGCATAATCAATATTCCTATTGAACAGCAATCTATGACCAATCTTAAGCTCAAAGTCTGAGCATTGATCGAAGCTACCGGATTTTTGGCTGATGCACTGGGTCAGCAGTCCGAATAAGTAGTACCACAACGATGGCATATGCTTCCTTAAAGGTGTATGACCAATTGAACCAGTATATCCAATTGTTTCCAGCACTTCCCTCCTGAATTCATTGCTAGTTGGTGAATTGACAAATGGACCATCGGGTAATTGAAGGGCTCGTCGAATAGTATCAGAAGTGATGGAGCAGGTTAGGGTTTCAGTAACCATGCCATGAATACATGGAGCATTCTATTGAGTGGTGACCATGGTGGCGGTGTACTAGAATCTGGCCAAACAGGCTGAATAAAGACGAGAAGGTACTCCAGTGATAGATCTTGCCAAGGGGCATCGCTTGATGTAGTCGATCAGAGTCTTATAGCCTATGTTGGCTTTAGACTTGGGGATGGAGAGAGCATGTGCAACATTGCCTTTTGATAGGTGAGTAAGATCATGTGTAGGTACGTTAGAAGCCTTAACAAGGCTTGGATGAAGATTGAACAATGGTCCTTGTTCAACCTGTTCCTCCAGGATCGATGGAGGTTGTTGTTCTAGTTGTTGCTGTTGTTGTTCCTCTGGTTGGTTCTCGATGGGTGGTGATTGTTGTTGGTCTGCCATTGATAATTTTATTGAAGATGAATGTATGAATGATTTGAAGATTTTGGGGATTTAGAGAGAAAAGTGTGTTTTTGAAAGGTAAATGGAAGAGTTAATGACCGAAGGTTATTATGAGAAATGGATCGCCTTATTTAACCTTTCGGATTGGTGGAAAAAGTGTAGGAGAGAGAAAATTGGCAACTGTCATCTACAGGTGCGTGGGCAGATGTAACAGACTGGCACGTCAATGTGCTTTGTCCTTAAATGCATCACAGGATTATTGGTAATAGCAATTGCACTGGTATTGTCACAGTAGATTGGAGTTTTTGTAACATGAATACCATAGTCCTTCAGCTGGCTTTGCATCCATAGTACTTGAGCAGTACAACTGCCAGCAGAAACATATTATGCCTTAGCAGTAGATGTGGACATAGTATTTTGCTTTTTGCTCGTCCAGCTGACTACCACCCAGTAACTGGAAACCACCAGTAGTACTTTTCCTGTCTATTTTACACCCTATAAAATCAGCATCTGAATACCCTATTAGCTCAAAATCCTAGTCTTTGGGATACCAAAGACCACGTTTAGCGGTACCTTTCAGATACCTAAATATCCTTTTTACAGCTAGCAAATGTGACTCTTTAGGATCAGCTTGATATCTGGCACAGAGACAAGTGGCAAACATAATATCTGGTCTGCTGGCTGTGAGATAAAGTAGGGACCCAATCATACCTCTATATTCAGTGATATTGACTGGTTCACCATTGGGATCAGCATCAATTTTGATAGATGCTGCCATTGTAGTCTCTATATCTTTTAAACAGGTCAGACCAATTTTCTTTAACATATCTTTGATATATTTATCTTGACTTATAAAAATTCCATCATCAAGTTGTTTAATTTGCAATCCTAAAAAGTATTGCAAATCTCTTTGTAAGCTCATTTCATATGTCTTTGACATAAGTTTTGAAAAATCTTGACAATGTTTCACATATTTAGATCCATAAATAATATCATCCACATATATCTGTACCAGCAAGAGATCACCATCTATCTCTTTTAAGAATAGAGTGGTATCAATTGTTCTAACTTTAAAACCTATACTAGTGAGATACACATGAAGTGTCTCATACCATGCTCTTGGTGCCTGTTTGAGGCCATAAAGAGCTTTGTCTAACTTGTAGACATGGTCTGGATATTTACTACTTACAAAACCAGGAGGCTGTTTGACATAAACTTCTTCTTGCAGCTTCTCATTTAGAAATGCAGATTTAACATCCATCTGGAATACCCTAAAGTTCATCTTAGCAGCATATACTAAGAACAATCTGATAGCTTTCATCCTAGCCACTGGCGCATATCTCTCTCCATAATCCAATTCTTCTTCCTGTTTGAAACCTTGAGCTACCAATCTAGCTTTGTTTCTGATACAATTCCATCTTTATCCATCTTATTTTTGAAAACCCACTTGGTACCAATGATCTTCTTAGTTTCATCATCAGGTTTAGGAACCAATGTCCAAACCTTATTCCTATCAAACTGGAAGATCTCTTCTTGCATAGCTCCTGCCCAACTTGGATCTTTGATTGCTTCTTCAGGATATGTAGGTTCAATGGTAGATATAAAGTTTACTTGCATACAAAAATTGCTAGTTGCATGTCTTCTTGTTTTAACACCACTCGCCAGATTACCAATAACTTGTTCAATTGGATGCTCCTTTGTCCATCTAGTGTTATGAACAGGTGAGCTTGGTGTGGAACACACAACATCTTGATCATCAGCTGGCTCAGAGAAATGAGCAGCAGTAGGAGATAGCTGTTCATTATGAGTGTAAGCAGTACCAGATTGAGATCCTGTAGAACCAATAGACATGTGCTCAAGTTGTAAAACTTCAGTAGAGCCCGTAGGTCCACCTGATTTAGACACAGATGGAACAGAGTGTTTCATCTCATCATTAGAGAACCCTGTAACATGGATTGGTGAGGGATTTGTTGCTGGTTCTTCTTCATCATCTAGAGCTTTCTGAGTTGGCTCTTCAAATAGTAACTCCTCATCTTCTTGACCAGAAGATGAAGTAGGGGCAGTTTCATCAAATGTAACATTAATAGATTCTTCAAAATAACCCCTTCTTTTATTGAAAACCTTATATGCCTTTGACATGTTGGAATATCCAAGAAATATACCTTCATCAGTCTTAGCATCAAACTTGTCTAGCTGATCCCTGTTGTTTAGAATGAAACATGGAGTGCCAAATAGATGAAGAAATGAAATTGAGGGTCTTCTGCCTTTGAGAACTTCATAAGTAGTTTTCTGATGTCTTTTCACTATTAAAGATCTATTCTGGGTAAAACAAGCAGTGTTCACAGCTTCTGCCCAATATGAATTTTTCAGCCCAGACTCATCCAACATAACTCTTACTACTTCAATTAGATTTCTGTTTCTTCTTTCTGCAACACCATTCTGTTGAGGTGTTCTTACAGCAGAAAAAGTTTGTGAAGTACCTTTGTCAGCACAAAATTCTTCAATGTAGCATTTCTGAATTCTGTACCATGATCACTTCTAAGTTGCTTCACCAGTTGCCCATTCAGTATTTCCATTCTTTTGATAAAATTGATAATTTCATCAGCAGCTTCACTCTTTTGCTTCAAAAATAATACCCAAGTGTATCTGGAGTATTCATCAACAATCACCAGTGTATACTTCTTCCCTCTACAGCTGGCTATATTAGCAGGACCAAAAAGATCCATATAAAGTAGGTGAAATGGTTTCTCAACAGATGAAATCTGCTTTGACTTAAATGAGGCATGGTGATACTTTCCTTTTTCACATTCAGGACACAATCTGTCCTTCACATAAGACATTGTGGGTAGCCCAGACACCAAACTTTTACTAGATAATTTGTGAATATCTTTACAGTTGAGATGTGAGAGTCTCTTGTGCCATAACCATTTGAGGTTGTCTGCTGCCTTTGAATAAAAACAAGTATCAGTTGTTGTGACTGCTGTGTTCATGTCAATTTGATACATGTTCTCATGTCTTTTAGCTGTCAGCAGTGGCTTCCCTGTCTTGTCAAAAATAGTGCCAATTTTTCTTCTGAATTGAACTATCTTACTTTTGCTTGTTAGTTGGCTTATGCTGAGTAAGTTGTGTTTAAACCCAATGACATATGCTACATTTGAAAATGTAACATTCCCATTTGTTGAAGTACCAAAACCCTTTGTGTTACCCAACGAATCATCTCCATATGAAACAACTGAACCATCCTTTTCTTGATAGTCCATTAGCAGGGACTTACTTCAGGTCATATGTCTCGAACATCCACTATCGAGATACCAGATTTGCTTGTTTTGAATGCCCTGCACAGTAGCTAAGAGATTAGTTTTTTTGGGAACCCATCCAATGATGGGTTCTAGAAGGGTCATCTTTGATGATCTCTTCCTGTCTGCTGGTTTGCTTGAAGAGGCAGCAGCAGATGGGGTTAGGGTTAGAGTACACCGGTTAGCTAAGTGAAACTTGCTGCTGTGACGACCCGGAAAATTTCGACTAATTTTAAACCAAACTCTCGATACGATTTTGTATTTTTGACACAATAAGAAAAGTATGTAAGGTTAAGTCTCAAAAATTTTGAACTGTTTCATATATTCATTTGACCTTCGACTATTCCCGACGATTCACGAACCACTATCTGTAAATAAATAAATATATATATTAATTTGAAATAGGAACTTATATGATTTAATTCATTTGTGTAAATAAATAATATATGATATTAATATAAATATATATATATACATATATATATATATATATATATATATATATATATATATATATATATATATATATATATATATATATATATATATATATATATATATATATATATATATATATGTATGTATGAAAAGTATATTGAATAAATATACATGATTTAGAATTTATTAATAAACGCTCGTAGCACTTACTTTTCATCTTGCTAGTTATTAATCAAGTTAAAAACGAACTTATGTGATTTAAAAATAAACGGTGATCCGAAAACGAGTTATATAAATTTTAGACTTATTAGAAATATATTTAGAAGCTAATTAATAAATTTCAACACTTTTCAAATTTTACCTGAAATCGAGCGCGGACAGTGATGTAAATTTTATTTAGTAATTAATAATCAAATTTTATACCATAATGACTGAAATAAATAAATATAATTATCATAAATATTTGGAATTTATCTGAGTACTTTTTATCCGCCACTTATGATCATCGGAACACGAAATCCAGTCTGTGAAAGGAATAGTAGACGACGGCTAAGAATTCACACGTTTATATTTTTAAATTATATTATAATCAATATTATATTGATTACTATTACTGATTGAGATTCACTATTATTAATTGTGAGAATTATGATTTCAATTAGCAATAGTGTTTTGTTTTCTTTTGTTCCCACTAACTAATCAAACCTATATATATATATATATATATATATATATATATATATATATATATATATATATATATATATATATATATATATATATATATATATATATATATATATATATATATATATATATATATATTATATATTATATATATAAATGCATATAGATGGAATGAAACCAAACTTCAATCATTCATTTTACATGCTTAATTATTATTATAATTATTAGAAGATACTGTTATTGTTTTGTTTTCATCATTTGAGAATCAAAGTGAATATATATATTATATATAAACATATACTCCTACATATATTTACAAATGCATTTAGCACAGGTTATGTGTATGTTATTTTGTACACGAGATATGTGTACAGTTATTAAGAATTTTGAAGAATGGTTTCGTACACGAGATAGGTGTATTGTATTTAAAATAAAGCGCATGTACATTACAGGTGGGTATAGGATACGGACCCATTTGTATCATGCATATTTAAATCTTGTGGTCTATCAAAATCACTGAATTTTATTATTTACAATAAACCTATGAACTCACCAACTTTTTGGTTGAAACTTTTAAAACATGTTTATTCCCAGGTCTGAAAAAAATCTTCCGTTGTGCATTTGCTCATTTTAATGATATTACATGGAGTCGTTCATGGCATATAGAGGTCAGTACCTCGCAATGGGACCAGCTGTTGAAGACATTGTCCAGATGGATTAGGATAGGTCTTGACATGTGGTATCAGAGCGGTGGTCTTAAGAACCAGGTCTTGCATTAGTGTGTCTAACCTGATACTGTTAGGATTCATTAGTGAGTCTGAACTTCAACCTTAGCTGCATATTATAAGTTTTGTTTATCATTCCTAGTGGAAAAATTACCTGCTTTTAATTCCTAAGTCTAGACACGTCCTACTGCCTTTATTGCATATATAGTGTATAGACAGATTCATATCTCAGCATATCTGTTACTATAAACTTTGTCTGACAGCTTCCGAAGATTCATCCGTAACTTATGAGATTTTGGTATTATATGTACATATGAAAATTATGTATTGAAGAATACCAATCTATGTCTTATAATCTATCTCATATCAAAAATCAATTCCCTGCCCTGTACGAGATGGATTCCATAAGTACTTCAAGTCCCTCGGATTCCGACAGCTATTCCGATATGGATATCCACTCGAGCTCTGAAGGCAGTGTAACCGGAATGGATCAACCAATCAGCCATCATCAATTCTGGATGAAATGGGGATGGATTCGTAGTCGACTTAATCAATTGAGGCGAGAAGAATGTAATCCTTTCCACCCACCATATTGCCCTATTAGCGAAGAACCTGAAGCACTTACCGGTGAACCAGTCTGGAACACCATTTTCACTCTCATTTCCAGGATATCTCACAATGATTATATAATATCTCTAATTTTAAATCTTATTCACCTCCTCGTTCCAACCGCCAATCATCTCGGATTAATATAAGAAGTCAACGAGCTTCGCGTTCGAGTAGTGGCTTTGGAGAATATGGTGCACAACTTACAAGCACCAGCAGCATCACCGGCATCAGCAGTACCACTAACATTAGCACCGACAGCACCAGTACCAGCAACAACACAAGCCTCAACATCACACGCCTCAACATTACAAACTATACCTCGAGCATAATCTTAGTGCTACATCTCGTTCTACATCAATAATCTTCGTTCTACGTATCGTTCTACATCATTATCTTCGTTCCTCATGGCGATTATGTAATCTCTAATGTTTTAGAGATTATGTACTCTAGTTCTAACCGTAAATCAGATAAGTTTAATATCATATTAACTCATTAAATCCACGATTACATATGAAGAAAATATATATGTAAGTATATTTTCATAAAGATTGTAATTAAAAATTCTTTTGTACAAACTGTTAATGGTGAAAATATTTTAACGGGTAGGTAATACCCTAGAAATATTTAGATCTCACATTAACATGTTACACTGTACACTCTTCAATTCTGATTCAACAGTCATTAACTATTCTATTTACATCCGCAAATATATGTATCTTTTACCAAAGAACAACTATTTTCATTCAAAATTCATATTCGGATGAACAACTATTTTCATTCAAATTTCATATTCGGATTTTGACCGATCAGAATCCAAGTCAAGATTTGACAAGTGGCATAATGAAGAAAATAATGGACAAAATAAAATTGATTAGTAACCAATTAATTAACTTCGTAAACATTATAAATCTATACTAACCAAATCCTAGCTAACTGTTCCTAGCTAGCTGTTCCTATAACCGTTATGACTATTTCCTTATTACATTTTGTTTATTGTCATTTTAATTATTGCAATTTATTTATCACAATTTTAATTATCTCAATTTTAATACTCGCAATTTTATTTATCGTCATTTAAATACTGTTATTTATTTTACTCACTTTATTTATCATCATTTAATTACTGTTATTTATTTTACGCACTTTAAATATTGTCGGATAAATCGGGACACGTATACAATGTTTTGACATATCATATTGACATCATCTATATATATTATTTTGAATAACCCATAAGACACTATATGCGGTAATGCTCGGGTTAGCATATAATGGGTCGAGGTTAATTCTAAAATAATATATATACCATGGCTTGTGATCGAGTCTGAGACATGTATACAATGGGTCACGATATGTCTTGATTAATTAAATTATATATTGAACTATTGGACTATTGGACTACTAACATTGGACTACTAACCTTGGACAATTAAAAGTATTAAAAGCGTAGGAAATATTAATTATAACACATTTTGATTTAAAATATCGATAATAAGTTATGTCTTCTACAGTTAAACATTTCTTCAAGGTTTCCACTTGATTTCATCCTAAATAATCATTTATATCTTGACGATTACAATCTTCGTTCAAACCCTTCAAAATTCTTGAAAACATCTCGGATTGATAACCAATGATTCAGTTATTGTAACATTGAATGCTGACGAAGCAGCAAACGCTGTAGATGGTCATAATGGCCAAAAGTTGATGATAAAGAATGGAGTGTTGGAAACGCTCAATAGAAAACTTAGTACTAAAAAACGGATTGAGAAAACCATGAAGGAGACTTTTGACAAATCACAAAGACTAAACCTGTACTTAACGAATCCAGATGATTTAGTATCTGTTGAAACCTTTAAACTATCTTGCTCCTACTTATTCTAAATCCTTGCGGACAAATTTCTTCATCATCTTCTGGTCTTAAATATTTTAAATTCTAAGATATCATCGTATCTTTCGTTATAAATATCTTCGATATTTCTGAAGATATCTTCATAAGTATCTTTGTCCGAAATTATCTATCTCTTTGTGCTATCTATGTTACATCATAAAAGAAACTGTTTTAGTTTCTATCCTTCTGTAAAATTTGAGTTTAAATTATAAATGATTTTCGGAAAAGTGTTGGGAGTTGAAGCATGAGTTAGTATAATATAATGACGCCCGTCCAACATGATTATATTACAGTAAGTCATGCTGAATTTCTAATGGAACGTGATGATTCACAGATCATACCCTCATCATGAACCATGTTACATAACTCTTTCATTCTACTTAATCTCTAAAAAACATCAAGAAAATATTTCTCTTGATGATTCGATCTTTTTCGTGAATTCTGGAAATTCGACAAATCAAATCGTGCTATTACCCTTCCTTTCTACTTAATATATTATAATCATTCAAAACTCCATACCTACGAATTCTGGACCATTACCTGCTTTACTTAAGGTCGAGAAGAGAAAACAAAAGCATGGAACTCCGAGTTGTAAGAGAAAATATAAAGCCTGATAACAACATAGGAACTACAAACCGTGTATATCAATGCGTATAGCAATATAAAGACACGGGAGAATGATAAATACAATAATCCTTAGAGCATAGTAGAAGTAAAAATATTCTTCTGATGGAAGATTGAAAAGAAGAATGACTATATATATGATCAATAGAATGGGAGAGGTAAACTTATAGTGAAATATCCGACATTGAAATCGAGGCAGATGACCGCATTTAATCAAAGAGGATCCTAATTTCCTTAATTACCGAAGAATCAAATCTTATACGAAGATTTTCTTTAAATTCCTTGAATTCCGGAATTCAACAGTGTCTACGTCAAAAGTTAAGACGAACCTCTATTTACTTCATTTCACTTTTTATGATAGCTTCACTCGTACGCTTCGAGTAATCAAATTGTTTTATCTATATTAATCAACAATGATAAAAATCTATTTATCAACTCATATTCATCATGAAAACATTTTTATTGTTAGCTATGACGACCTCACTCAAATTTCGGGACGAAATTTCTTTAACGGGTAGGTACTGTGACGATCCGGAAAATTTCGACTAATTTTAAACCAAACTTTCGATACGATTTTGTATTTTTGACACAATAAGAAAAGTCTGTAAGGTTAAGTCTCAAAAATTTTGAACTGTTTCATATATTCATTTGACCTTCGACTATTCCCGACGATTTACGAACCACTATATGTAAATAAATAAATAAATATATTAATTTAAAATAGGAACTTATATGATTTAATTCATTTGTGTAAATAAATAATATATGATATTAATATATATATATATATATATATATATATATATATATATATATATATATATATATATATATATATATATATATATATATATATATATATATATATATATATATATATATATATATATATATATATATATATATGAAAAGTATATTGAATATATATACATGATTTAGAATTTATTAATAAATGCTCGTAGCACTTACTTTTCATCTTGCTAGTTATTAATCAAGTTAAAAACGAACTTATGTGATTTAAAAATAAACGGTGATCCGAAAATGAGTTATATAAATTTTAGACTTATTAGAAATATATTTAGAAGCTAATTAATAAATTTCAACAC